>NC_092255.1:25378280-25575780 GCF_036320965.1 Panulirus ornatus | reverse complement strand
GCCTACCTCATGCAAACGCCGAAATCGACGCCAAAGTGAAATTCTCCCTCGTGCAATAGAAAACTATTAATTTCCTTTCGTATAGTAGAAATGAAATATGATAAAGCTAGTTCTTTCTTTATGTAATAGAAGAAAAAAATATTTCTCGTTTAGTAGTTGTTTCTCTTTGAGTTGCAAAACACTTGTTACGTACTTGGTAAGAAGCAAGCCACCCGAGTCCTAGTATTGTGTACTGGAGGGCATGACTGAAGGCTGAGTTGGAGTGAAGGTCATGTCTGCCCACTCCTGGAAGGGAGGGTGAGAGATGGTCCAACATGAACCGAGAATTTAGAAGATTATTGTCCTAAGCTGCTGCTGCTGCTGTTCTGAAGGTGAAACATGATGAAACACAAGGTCTCAGCCGGGTGAAACGTGGTAGGATAGTGTGAGAAGGAGGGTTTAAGAAAGTGTTTCCGTGGGTTGTGGTGGTGTGAGTTTAGCAGAGAGGTGGACGGAAAAGCACAGGTTCATGAGAGACCTTCCAGCCACAAGGGAAGCTCCCTTATCCATGTCCTGGGTGGAGCGCAACCTGGAAGCTTCAGGGATCACATGAAGAAATGTGTTGCATGGGTTGTTGGGTGGTGGTATATGAATGATACATGTGGAAGTGTTTGTTAAGTGATGGCAGGAAAGTTTTTAATGTAATAACCTTTGATGTCGGGAAGTAGAATTTAATTACATACTCTGCACGGCTTTGTTGTAGACATGTTTTTGCCCAGTACAGCCAGAGAGAGAAAGAGAGAGGGGAAGAGGATGCGTAGCTTGCGTCACATTGTCGACGTCTGACGCAAGCGTGACGGAAGCAGCGTCAGAGATAAAGACATTCTCCATATTTTCCCTCAACGTTGTTGCAAAGGCCATGTACCTAACCCAAGGTCATGTACCTGACCCAAGGTCATGTCCCTGACCCAAGGTCATGTCCCTGACCCAAGGCCATGTCCCTGACCCAAGGTCATGTCCCTGACCCAAGGTCATGTCCCTGACCCAAGGCCATGTCCCTGACCCAAGGTCATGTCCCTGACCCAAGGTCATGTCCCTGACCCAAGGTCATGTATGGCTCGTAGACCTCGTGTATCTGTCACACACATTGCTGATGATTTGTAGACGGCATTTACGTGACAGGTATACGTCGTGTATCCGCCTGGTTGTGGTCGCCATACGACCGCTCGTAGAATGGTTAACTGGGGCAGCCGTCGGTGTAGAAGACTTCCCAGGATTGCCTGGCTCCCGTCGCCATCCATGATCGCCCTCTACCAGGTACCTTCCAAGATCACACAGAAATTAATTTAAAAAATGTTTGCAGTAAATTACTGGCCTTCTCGTTGATCTTCGTTGACACTGGCTAACGAAGCGATGTGGCGTTTCGTAGGTGCATTGACCTTTAGCACGACGGTATGACCCTCGGGTATGGTGGACCGGCTTCCACCTCATCCTTAAACAGGTCAGGTCAGAGGTTATGCCATTATAGCCAGCGGTTCACCCGTCATGCTCATGGGTCGTTCCGTTCTACTCCGGGGGTCGTACTGTTGTGCCGTCATTCTCAGGGGTCTAACTACCATGGCAGTCCTCTCCTTCACAAGGTATTGTGGAGGGCTGGTGGGACGGGCGGCGTCGCCTGCAGGTGCGTGATGATTACCGACCCTAGTGGGAGGATGGTATATCATTGTCATCACCCTGGACTAAAGTATTTTAGTATCCCGTCTCGAAGACCCTTTTTTTCTTGACTGTTGGATCAGCCAGACAGACAGACAAACACATAGACAGATCGCGTAATGCGCCCATATTTTGAGGACAGGGAAACAAGATGTATAAAATTTAATGTTAGAGAAAAAGGATTTGAAAAATTGATTAATATGTTTTATAATTATAACGCTACAGTCGACAATTATTCTTATGTTGTGTTTTCTGATTGATATTTTTTACTGATTTATAGACTCTGTTGCGTAGGTAGTGACATATTAAGATGAGTTTTCATGTTTTAATTGAGGATATGTTCATGTATTGGATGCTGGTACGTTTTCTGTGTTGGGTTGGCGGACCAGTTTTCTATGATTGTGATGGCGGCGGGAGTCTGGGTTCAAAGCCACACTAAAGTTGACCTCACAACTCCACCTCCCGTGCTGTTCCTGCAGCTGTCCAGGTGTTACTGCTGCTGTTGCGAATTATTTTGTAGTCTGGAAGTTGCTGACTGCGCTGTACCTCGTGCAGGTGGTGCTAATAAGGGCTGTGATGTCATTTCGTACTTAGCTTATGTCGTGTGATGGTTTGTGTTGACCGCATCGTGTCTGGAATATTTTGGAGGCTAGATTGAAGAACACGTCTTGATTATACCTCGTACAGGAGACTATATATATATATATATATATATATATATATAGTATATATATATATATATATATATATATATATATATATATATATATATATATATATATATATATATATATATATAATGTGAGGAACGTTGGACAAGACATAAAGGATCATTTCATAAGCAACATCGCGTAACGCCTTGTCACATCACCCGTCACAGCTTGTAAGAGCATCCACCATTTCCTGTAACATTGTATCGTAGCCCTTTTGTATGTCTTCACCCGTCACATTTGTAACGTCATCCGTTACACCTTCATCGTAACGTGTGCTAGTAACAGCGAAGTTGACACCATCACCCACTGTCACAATAACCCGTTACAGCACTCAGCTTGGTAACTCACAGTCCACAACACACTATCAATAGTCACACTCCCGTAACATCACGTCGCGTCACTTGACATAACTCACTTCCAAGCTTATCCCCGTAACATCTCCCCGTCGCTGCCACCGTCACAGTCGCCGGCAGAACCAATATAACTTACACACTCAGGGAGGCGAGGGATCTCAAGCGTGTAATTAACGCCTTGAGCACCAGGGTACGACCCCCGGGCATGGCCTTGTGGCCCTTGAGCGCCACGATACGACCCCCGGGCATGGCCTTGTGGCCCTTGAGCGCCACGATACGACCCCCGGGCATGGCCTTGTGGCCCTTGAGCACCAGGGTACGACCCCCCGGGCATGGTCTTGTGGCCCTTGAGCGCCACGATACGACCCCCGGGCATGGCCTTGTGGCCCTTGAGCGCCACGATACGACCCCCGGGCATGGCCTTGTGGCCCTTGAGCGCCACGATACGAACCCTGGGCATGGTCTTGTGGCCCTTGAGCGCCACGATACGACCCCCGGGCATGGTCTTGTGGCCCTTGAGCGCCACGATACGACCCCCGGGCATGGCCTTGTGGCCCTTGAGCGCCACGATACGAACCCTGGGCATGGTCTTGTGGCCCTTGAGCGCCACGATACGAACCCTGGGCATGGTCTTGTGGCCCTTGAGCGCCACGATACGACCCCCGGGCATGGCCTTGTGGCCCTTGAGCGCCACGATACGACCCCCGGGCATGGCCTTGTGGCCCTTGAGCGCCACGATACGGCCCTTGAGCGCCACGATACGACCCCCGGGCATGGTCTTGTGGCACTTGAGCGCCACGATACGACCCCCGGGCATGGCCTTGTGGCCCTTGAGCGCGACGATACGACCCCCGGGCATGGTCTTGTGGCCCTTGAGCGCCACGATACGACCCCCGGGCATGGTCTTGTGGCCCTTGAGCGCCACGATACGACCCCCGGGCATGGTCTTGTGGCCCTTGAGCGCCACGATACGACCCCCGGGCATGGTCTTGTGGCCCTTGAGCGCCACGATACGACCCCCGGGCATGGCCTTGTGGCCCTTGAGCGCCACGATACGACCCCCGGGCATGGCCTTGAGCGCCACGATACTACCTTAGACATGGCCTTGTAACCCTTAGGCGCCACGGGACGACTCTTGGCCTTGACGGTGCTGCTCTTGTACACGACTGTGAACCTGAAGCGTGACGGCACGACGTTTGAACAGGAGGGCACGACCCTTGGTTATCATGGTGTAGCCTGTAACCGTCATAGCCAAGGGTTGCAGGTACAATTTTGCTCAGGGGTCGTACCTTTGCCCTTGTCACTTTCATGTAGTCGTGCTCAAGAGTCGTACTGTTGTCCTCGACGGTTGAACTATCTTGAAAAGAAATATCCGAGTTCGAATCCTGTTGCGTCATGTGTATAAGACGAGGTTATGCGTTTGTGTAAGGCGTTTTGCATACGATGATGTACGTTGTATAGTTGAATGTATTTGGTCACTGGTGGAATCATTAGGTATGTGTGAGACCAGGCAAGATTGATTGGCCAGTCTCTTAGGAACACGCAATCATTTAAGCCTTAGAAAGTAGCGTTTTAGGGGTAAGGATTAGCGTGGCGGACGACTGGATGTGATCACGTAACTGTGGATTGGATGCTCATGTGCCGTCTTGGAGCCACGTTTTGACTTCGTATTGCTAAGGGAGAGGGTTGTTTGTGTTGGGGGAGTGGTGGATGGCGGTCTTGGCCTGGCCTAGCGTCTGTGTTAGGTATCTCCCGCTCTGGTCTGTTAGGTCTGGGGTCCCTGGCTGTTTGGTATCTCCCGCTCTGGTCTGTTAGGTCTGGGTCCCTGGCTGTTTGATCTGTGTCTCTCGCGCAGTCATGGGTTCGTCCTAAGATGAATGACGAAATCACCCGTAGCTGCTCGTGTGTGTGAGCGACGCTTCTCTGGCAGAGTATTGGTTGTGAGTGAAAACCCACAGACAGCTTCATGAGGGTAGTGACGCCTCATTGGTCCCACCTCATGAAACTCACAGTTGGCGGTATTTATACCGCGTGTGTACGTGTGGTGTTGGTAACGCCGGAATGAACTTTCATGGCTTCATTCATCTTCATTCTTCACTCTCGGTGTTTCAGCCAAAAACTCTTTTTACTTTTGCCAAAATTTGTTAATGATTATCTTTTCATCATTTGGTTTAAATGTTTTTGTGTAAAACTATTGGTATATGGCAAGAGTTTAACATATGTTGATTTTAAAGAGTTTGATATCTGCAGTATTTACTGGAACTGGAGAAAAAATCAGTAACATTTCATATATTTTATAAACTTTTGAGGAAAATTTGTATGTTGGATTCTGGAAGTGGACTAGCAATATCTCTGACACGTAGAGGACACACACACACACACACGTACGTTCACAAGGTCATGTGACGTAATGGTTCTACTTGCTAATTATATATTCATCAGACCCACTGATTAAAGGCATTTAACACCCCCCCCCCCCGGTGTTATGACCATATGGTGGCGGGGGTAATCGTGGTAGACGAGGCAGGTGAGGGAGGAGGTATGAGGAGGTAGACAGGAAGAGAACGGTAGTGTAGAGGAGCCAGGGGATTGCATGGAGATAAGGATAGTGTTAGACTAGAAAAATAATTAGTGTGTAATTAATGTGGTGTGGTGAGCTGTTGTACCGTGTGCACCTTCTGTACCGTCGTACCGTGTCCTAGCAACTTTACCGTCGTACCGTGTCCTAGCAGGTGTACCGTCTTACCGTGTCCTAGCAACTGTACCGTCGCACCGTGTCCTAGCAACTGTACCGTCGTACCGTGTCCTAGCAACTGTGCCATGAACCATTGTACGAGGGAAAGTTGCAGCGTCCCAGCAGGTGTTGATGTGCCTGTGTCCAACACCCGTCTTGAAGACGTTCTTTCTCGAACATGTACGATTGAAAACGAGGGCAAGTATTACAGTGCTGGGAACTAGGGCAAGAAGCATTATGATATTGGAAACTTGGGCAATCATTATGATGCTAAGAAATAGAAACACTCACGAAACATTAGCTTTTAGTCAGTGCACATTCCAGAGTAATACACCGACATTTGCACTTTCTACTTCCGTTTAGAGAGTTACACATTGTAGAGCAGCACACACAGACTTAACACAATCTAGTAACTACAGTATACAATGTTAGACACAGAATGAGCTCTAGATACTGCTGCTGTTACCTCTGTAAACAGTGTTGTTTGATAGGGATCATGGCAAAGTCAATCATATTCATTAGTCAGTCGAGCATATGTATACAGTGATATGTTGACTATCCACCATGACGGGTGACATGAATGTGATGTAGTGTCCTCGTATGATCCATGTATGCTCGGTGTATGGTCTTATGTGGTCCTGGTTGGTGATAGACGCTCTTCTTTCATAATGTGTCTCATTGATTAAAACCTTCCCTGTCATCACGCACGGCACCAACCCGAGGCCAAGAATTCAGTTTTTGTGTCTTAGTTTCCAATCGAGATTTAGGTCACAAAAGATCAACTCAACTTTCCCACTTCTGATTTACTGGGGTTTTTGTCCCGGATTTTGAGAAGAAAATGGGTTATGATTGAGGTGGAAGGAAAGGAAATCACGGCACGAAGATATATGAAGATGTGTGAAAATAAAAGGAAAACAGGGATGAGATGAAGAGAGATAAGGAGGCTTTGGTAGAGGATAGATCTAGTGTGAGAGTGAAGGGTTACGTAGAGTGAGGTCTCCTGTGAAGGAAATAAGAGGAAATAATTAGATTATTGGAAATTCCACGAGTAAAAAGTTCTCAGATAAAAAAGTGGGCAGTTTAAGAGGGAGTGCACACAGTGTAGACTGGCGTGTTGATGAATCACTCATGAGTCTCGAGAACAAACTTCAAGAAACTCGATTTTGAAGACTCGGGGAAAGTTCCTACTTGAGCGAACCGTAAACTGCAAGTGTAAATGGCACTGGAGTTGAGGGTTGAATGTGATTATCTCGGCTGCATCTTTGTTAAGGATTACTGGTTTGTTGTGTATGATTTTTTTGTGATCGTGTGGAGAGAGAGAGAGAGAGAGAGAGAGAGAGAGAGAGAGAGAGAGAGAGAGAGAGAGAGAGAGAGAGAGGTGGTGGGGGAGTAGACGAGCTAAACCAATTAAGATCATATTCATTTCTGTATATATTCTATGAGTTTCATTATATATGTTGTGATTTTCATTATATGTGCTGAGTTTCATTATATATTCTATGAGTTTCATTATATATGCTGTGAGTTTCATTATATATGTTGTGAGTTTCATTATATATTCTATGAGTTTCATTATATATGCTGTGAGTTTCATTACATATTCTATGAGTTTCATTATATATGCTGTGAGTTTCATTACATATTCTATGAGTTTCATTATATATGCTGTGAGTTTCATTACATATTCTATGAGTTTCATTATATGTGCTGTGAGTTTCATTATATATTCTATGAGTTTCATTATATATGCTGTGAGTTTCATTATATATGTTGTGAGTTTCATTATATATGTTGTGAGTTTCATTATATATGTTGTGAGTTTCATTATATATGTTGTGAGTTTCATTATATATGTTGTGAGTTTCATTATATATGTTGTGAGTTTCATTATATATGTTGTGAGTTTCATTATATATGTTGTGAGTTTCATTATATATGTTGTGAGTTTCATTATATATGTTGTGAGTTTCATTATATATGTTGTGAGTTTCATTATATATGTTATGAGTTTCATTTGGGATGTTTTAACCTTGTGAACACTGGTGAGGTGGGTCGTGATGGTTCTGTGCCCCCCTGGTTGATGAAGGCTTCCCGACCCCCAGGTTTGTATATTGTGTTCCTGAGGCAGACTTGCTATGAGTGAGGGAAGATATTGTTGATTTAGGTGGGCTGGTATGATATTACCCCCGTCTGTCTCGTGTTACCCCCATCTGTCACATGTTACTCCCTGTGTCTCATGTTACTCCCTCTGTCTCAAGTTACCCCCTGTCTCATGTTACCCCCTCTGTCTCGTGTTACTCTCTCTGTCTCATGTTATCCCCACTGTCTCATGTTACCCCCTCTGTTTCTTGTGTTACTCTCACTGTCTCATGTTACCCCCTCTGTCTCATGTTACCCCCTCTGTCTCATGTTACCCCCTCTGTCTCGTGTTACTCTGTCTCATGTTACCCCCATCTGTCTCATGTTCCCCCATCTGTCTCATGTTACCCCCTCTGTCTCATGTTACTCTGTCTCAAGTTACCCCCATCTGTCTCATGTTACCCCCTCTGTCTCATGTTACTCTCTCTGTTTCATGTTAATCTGTCTCAAGTTACTCCCACTTGACTCGTGTTATCCCCTTCCCTCTGCTCCCTGACCCATCCTCATCTGATCCTCAGGTCCTAACCTCCCCCACTTTCCCGTCCGTCAGTAGACTCGTTCCCCAGCCAGTGGGTTGCCTCTGCGTCCGTCTTTGTCTTGCACGGTGCGCCGGAGACCCGGGTTTGGTTGAGCCGTTTCCGTGGCGGTGGGTGTTGCAGCGTGTGGTCGTAGTGCATCAGGGCCGCTTTAACGGGTCGTGCCTGGTAGTTTAAAGCCGTGCGAGGTCGTCCAGATGGATCAACTCGTCGTGGTGTTGGTATTAACAACGACAGGAGGGGCGATCCCAGAGAGCCATTCTCATGGCCTTAACGACTGTCGCTGATGACCGTAAATGCTTTGCACGGTCGTTAACTACTCCGTCTTGAACGGTTTTCTGAGAGTTTCTGTTCCTTCTGAGTGGTGTGAGGTTGTGCACTGAGCCTCTGTTCCACGGGGTTGGTCCCGGATGTGGTTACCGTCTCTCTTGCATGTGGGTGTGCGAATTGACTGAGGTGTTATAAGGCGTATTCAAAGGCCATCTCTTCGCTATGGCTTTAATGTCAGCATGACCTTGGTAGTGGCAGAAAACTTAGATTATGTTAGATTATATGTATATATATATATATATATATATATATATATATATATATATATATATATATATATATATATATATATATATATATATATAAGGAATGATAAGCCATCCTGGGTCCTGGAAACATCGTCGGTGCCCTGAAGGATACGAGACGATTATCACAGTGATCATCAGTTACATAATTCGGTAATGATGAATGAAGCGATTTGTCCAAGCACACGATTGGTGAATCATCTGTTGCACGAGGTTCGGGCAGGCGAGGGGCACAGTTAGTGGTCCTTGTTTGGGATGTGGTCCCGGGAATGTCCCGGAGGAACGGAAGATGTGCCATACGGTCCCTTCCTTCATTATCAGGAGGAGCGACGTACCCCACCAGCCTCCTGTGGGCTGGACGTGGTCGAGGCAGGTTACCTGGGGATGCTAAATGGCAGGGATCGGAGTGAGACATTACTTCCCTCAGTGGGCGTTGCGTCGACGACGTAACACCTTTGAACACGACGGTACGACCCTTGAGGAAGATGGTGCGACCCTTGAGGACGAAGGTACTGTACGTTCACATTGCTGTTTTACCAGTCGCTATGTGATACACGGCCAGGTATGATTAAGACAGAGATTAAGACGACTTACATTAAGACATATTGCCTTTAGGGGGAAGGTCAGATGGTGTGTGTGTGTGTGTCTTATTCCAGCTGGGATGTTTCAGAAATTTGTTAACAAGTGGGAGGCTGGAAGATGTAGCCGTTGAATGAACACCTGAGACATGAGTAAAGGCACACGCGTCACTGGGTGTTCCTGTTTGTACTTCAGAGCTTCATGGGGAATGTCGTCCACTTCTCAGAGGTGTGTGTGTGTGTGTGTGTGTGTGTGTATACACTCGGTGTTCTGGAGTTTAGACATGACTTTTCGTCGTTACAGCGCCCTTGGGTTTGAAAGAATCTTATCTTGTTAGAATTTAATCCGTGATGTCATGTATCTTGCCACGCGAGAAGAAAGCTAGTCGAAGCAGAACATATTTCTCACCCTGTCGAAATTTCTGTGAATGCCTCATTTGGGGACGTTGAGTGTTGGTGTGCGTCGTAAACTGTTAGGTCACCATTGTTTTGGTAATAAATGTTCTTCAGATCTGCATATATCACGACCCGATACTCCCAGACACAAACAAAAGGATTTGGGGAATAAATGCGAGTCGGGGATAGTATGCAAATGAGGGAGTACAGCTGACGGCAAGCGCTGAGGATGTGGCAGTCTCGCGAGACCAACTTTGCCACCGGGTTAATCCTCTGTGTCCTCACCCCAGGGGCTCTCCTGCTGGCGTTGTGTTAGGAGGTACGGCCGACGCTCTCTGGGTACAACACATGGTGCGCTCTGGTCTCCTGGTGTTGACCTGGGTTACTGAGGGTGGGTCACGGGGGTACTGATATTGTTGGTGAGTCTTGATGCAGACTCACTTGACCAGTGATGATGATTCGTGGTGCCGTGTTGAATCCTCATAGACTCTTTGTGTGAGTAAAGTTAACAGCAGAGATTGCTGTGTTGAGAGGGTGAGCAATGTAGGGTTAAGGACTCACAGCATTACTGTAAGAATTGATAAGGATGAACTGCAGCGCCCCCTTGTAACCAAGGTGTGACCAATGAACACACCATTAAGTTTCGTCAGGTCAGAGGTCACGCATGACGTCTCGCCCACAGGTGTCGTACCGTCGTGATCAAAGGTCGTGCTATTGTTCTCAAGCGTTTAAAACTTCTTGCTTGCGTGTTGAGTCGTCGCGTCGTGCCCAATGGTCGTGCCATCGCACGATGCTTTTGTTTATCTGTGGAACAGCACGTCCGTTGGCCGTACGTGCCCTGCGAACAGCCAGGTCCATAAAAAACGTGAAGTTGTTGTTTGTGATTTCAGAATTGGTTAACGAAGTCGTCTGCCGCTGAGAGTTGTGTTTGACGATGTGGGGGGAAACACGGGCCTCGTACTCACTGAACCAGGTTGATATGAATGATTTAGAAGAGAATCTCACAGATTCCATTGGACACTTGAGAAATAAAGAACGATGTAGTTAGGTCCAGGCGTGTTGACGTTGCTAACGTCTCCAGCCTCCAGCCCTCAACGTAAAGAAGGAGACGGTAAAGAACAAGAAATATAATGTCACCAGTTTATGAAGAAAAGCATATTTTGATATAGGAATATAAGTTGATGTAAGTTAAAGGAATAACAGCGCGCATGTCAGGGAAAATCTTAGATTATATATGCTGAATCGTGAAGTTATAAAGAATTCTCTTGCCTTTTTTTTTTTTCAGTTTGCAGCGAAAGAAAATTAGAAACAAATCCTTTGTTCTGGAACAATTAATGAACTGTGGCAGTTTTCTCCATCAGTTTAGCCAGAAGAGGTAATGTGGAGTGTTTACTGGGATGGGATTTTCTTGCTTCAGTTATTGTACATTGGTGACATCAGTGGCACTTTCCAGCTTCCTGACTCTCCATGATTCATGTGCTTGGGTAATGAACGAACTTAGTGTCTCACTCAATGTGTTGTCTGACACTCAGTGTTGCACTCTGTTGTGTTGTCTGACATACAGTGTTGTGCACTCTCTTGTATTGTCTAACACACACTGTTGTGCACTCTCTTGTGTTGTCTGACACAGTGTTGTGCTCTTTCTTGTGTTGTCTAACACAGTGTTGCACTCTTTTGTGTTGTCTAACACATAATGTTGCACTCTGTTGTGTTGTCTGACACACAGTGTTGCACTGTCTTGTGTTGTCTGACACCCCTTGTGTTATAGGGGCCCGTCTTGGATCTTTCCTCGTGCACGAAGTGTGATGAGAAGGATTATATATACAAGTTGTAGATATGTGTAGTTTCCAGTGTATGGTGTATGCGTCTGTTTGTATCTGTTGCAGATACACTGGATTTTTTGCTCGTAGTAATGTTACGGTTTAGATATATCATTTATTGCGATCATATTTCAATTTGGTTTGGGATATTAATTGTTTTTATTTTTGAACATTACAATTATGTACATTTTGCTTGTTTATTTTTCTGTCGCATATAATCATTTTACGATGAATTTCAAGAGAAAAGTTTAGAGCATTGTAGTTTTTTTTTCTTTTATAGCGATGACGCTATATCATTTTTCAGCTCACAACATGTTTTTAACTTATTTCGTGGCATGTCAAATCAGCTGGGCTGTTGCAGCATTTCCCACTCTCTTGTGTCAAATGCATAGCCAGGTGTAATATTAACAGTGATGGTTTGACGTTATTTTCATCTTGCAGTGTACGAAGTCAGTTTTTGACTTGATTGATCAAGTAACTATGTAAGTTCTGCTTAAGGCAGTCCACCACTGCAGGACACAGGCTAGAGAGGCTTAAAGTGGCCTGTTAAATGCTTCACTGTTTGTTTGAAACAATTTTATTAACTACAAACTGGTACGCGCAAGTATCTCGTAAGGTTGAGTTACGTGTGGGAGGAACTACCCACCGTTGTGTACGAGGTCCGGGTAGTCATCGTTCTCCATGGTAGCAGATGAAGGAGAGAGCCGTCCGTAGCGACACTCTGCTGATCCATTAACGTCTTTATATAAGTTGGGTCTCTGGTGGTACGTCGGCCGGCCGGCCGGCGACCCGGACCATCATAGTACGTAGTCTGTTGTTTCAGATGTGTGTGTGTGTGTCTCGTGTCGGCCCACACCGTCACTTGCGACGTGTTCTCGTCATGCATGCACGAGTTGAGGGAGAGTTGTGTAGCCGGTATAGGGTAAGTTGTCTCTGGCGGGGGAGAGAGGTGTTCCATGCAACACCGGTCCAGTCATGTAACTTATATAGATATAGAGTGTGGGATGGCGGGATATATTGAGGTAACGCGTGGTCATTATATCTTGTGGTGACTGGGAGGTGTTGTACGTATAGTACCGTACAGTATGCGTGCTTGCTGCGTGCTGTAACAGCTTCCTGTATCACCGTGAATAACGCTTGATTATGGTTTATAATTTGTAATCCTCATTCTGCTGTGCGGAGGTAAATTTTGTATTGCAGGCTGGAGTTGATATGGCGTAAATTGGACTTGTAAACTTTTGGGGCTTAAATTACTTCTTCCAAGACTGTAAACTTTTCTGGCTTGTTAGTTTACATCTCGCAAGAAATTGTAGCCCCATTTTGTGCCGGCCAGAATCAACTCAGCATCAAGATTACTCGGGTTGTTGCCTCACCTGCTCTCAGCCTGAGAGAATATCTCGTCTCGTCTCGCGAAGCCCCTCCTCCTCTGTGTCGAGTAAAGCAGGATGGTCTAGGATGTTGGTGGGCAGCAGTGGAGGAAGGGTTATGTCACCAGGGTCGGTGGTATACCGTTGATTGACACTGCTGACGTTGCCTTAATTATTGAAGTCCCGGGATCTCGTCACGACACAACCGCCTTCGTCATCTTGGGGTTATAAAACAGTACCTGTTCTAAACGAAGCGGCCTCATTGATGTATATATATATATATATATATATATATATATATATATATATATATATATATATATATGTTACTTAAACATGTATTACTTTCGAAGGAATGCGATCATTTGTGTATGCGCTAACTTCGAAATGAGTCCATGTAATCAGAGAACTGTGTACGTAGATGTTGATTGGTCCAAACTTGTGTCGCATCCTTCGACAATTAGTCTGCCCCGCACAGCGAGTAGTTTTGTCCTATCTTGATCAGGTTTTCGTTAGCAGAGGGAAGGGGTGAGTGAAAATGGTCACGAATATATTACTGGGGAAAGCTAGGGAGTAGATCGTCTTAGATTACTCGGCCACGCCAACAAGAGGGGAATATTTCCATGTTATCAGAGCGGCGCTGTGAACACTAACTGGTTGTTCTTGTTGGTGCAGTGATGGTCGTAGCTCAGTTGGCTGCTGGGCACATCATAGTTTCACCAAATTTGTGAGAAAACGTTGCTAGATAACTTTGCTGTTCTGACTTCATCACGTGAACATTAGAACAAGAAGTAGGCAAGTTCATTACTGTTATTTGGGTTTGTACATGAGGAATGAAATAACCAGTAGTGTTGTTAATTACATGGTATAGTCACGTCTTTATGTTCTAAACTGGTTGTTCTGTTGTAGCCTTGCATGATAGCCCTCTTGAGCACAACGGTTCGAACCTTCAAGATGACGTTACGACCATTGTGTATGATGAACGACCCTTCAAGGGTCATGTGAACTGATGGTAACGTACCGTGGCGGTGGTGGTGATGAAGATATCACAATGTATAGTGTATTTGCAGCGGTCAGTTATTATAAGTAACGATACATGTGTTGTAATCCTTAACTGTGACATACATGGGGCTTGGTTCCCATCTATGTAATATTCAGGACCGCACCAGATATAGCTCAGTTTCCATACCCGTTACCAGAAGGATTTTTTGTACACAATATTTTTCTCACTCGAAATTAGACATTTTTATTATTATTTGGTATTTTTTCCTACTTGTCTAGGTTTATGCTGCGCTTTAATGGGTCCTCTTTGTTATTATATGATTATCTGTTATGATGAAGGATGATGATATTACTCATTTTAATCATCAGTTACGATAAAGTATAATCAGATGACTCATTTTAACCAACTGTGATGTGATGAAGTATAATGAGACTACTCATCTTAACCATCTGTGAATTGGTAAAGCTCAGCTGGATTGGTGGTCGAACCATTGTACCGTACGTTCACCTTCCTAACTCTGCGCTGAGTGAGTCATATTGGAATGTCGTTGACGATGGTCAAGTCTCGCTTTGATCATTATTTTCTCATTAGTCCCGTGAGCACGACAGCACGACCCTTGAGCAGGGGCTAGGATGGCATGACCTTTCACCTTGCTGTTAAAGGTCAGGGCAAACACCACTCCAAATAGGCTTCCTGTAAGAAAAGGTTCATATGTATATGTGCGTGTGTTGGAGTTTATGTGTATACATGTGTATGTGGGTCGGTTGGGCCATTCTTTCGTCTGTTTCCTTGCGCTACCTCGCTAACACGGGAGACAGCGACTAAGTATAATAATAATAATAATAATAATAATATATATATATATATATATATATATATATATATATATTGTATCTCCCTGATGATGTGATTATTACACGAAAGTGCACTTGGGAACTTATCGTGTTTAGTAATAGATAATAAAGAATATATATATATATATATATATATATATATATATATATATATATATATATATATATATATATATATATATATATATATATTGTAGTGATTCAGACACACGTGAAGTACTGATGAAAGTAAACTCGCTGGAAAAATGAACACAGAAGCTTCCAGCTTTCCAGGATTTTCAAGGATCAAGGATCATCCTTGAAAACGGCTTGAAATACAGTCGAACGCAGGCAACTCCAGTTTTTATTTTCACAGCAAGTTTATATATATATATATATATATATATATATATATATATATATATATATATATATATATATATATATATATATATTGTATCTCCCCTGATGATGTGATTATTACACGAAAGTGCACTTGGGAACTTATCGTGTTTAGTAATAGATAATAAAGAATATATATATATATATATATATATATATATATATATATATATATATATATATATATATATATATATATATATATATATTTTTTTTTTTTTTTTTTTTTTTTTCAAAAAGAAGGAACAGAGAAGAGGGCCGGGTGAGGATGTTCCCTCAAGGGCCCAGTCCTCTGTTCTTGACGCTACCTCGCTATCGCGGGAAATGGCGAATAGTATGAAAAAAAAAAAAAAAAAAATATATATATATATATATATATATATATATATATATATATATATATATATATATATATATATATATATTCTTTATTATCTATTACTAAACACGATAAGTTCCCAAGTGCACTTTCGTGTAATAATCACATCATCAGGGGAGATACAATATATATATATATATATATATATATATATATATATATATATATATATATATATATATATATATATATATATAAACTTGCTGTGAAAATAAAAACTGGAGTTGCCTGCGTTCGACTGTATTTCAAGCCGTTTTCAAGGATGATCCTTGATCCTTGAAAATCCTGGAAAGCTGGAAGCTTCTGTGTTCATTTTTCCAGCGAGTTTACTTTCATCAGTACTTCACGTGTGTCTGAATCACTACAATATATATATATATATATATATATATATATATATATATATATATATAGTATGTCCGGTATATGATACGCCTTATAAAATGGAAACCCAAATGCAATAACAGTTTACATTTCAGAAGTTTACGTTATAGATATCATCTCTTGCTCATTACCATAGCAGAGCCACATGTAAATGCCAGGCCGCACCGCACCTGTCGCTTCTGGAATGTTCCGCGGTTTTCACCCCGGCTAAATCCAGGTTGCATAATATTTGCATTTTTTTTTTACGTTAATTTTTCTTATTAAGTGGATTCCGTAGTGGTAAGTGGGAGGTAATGGCAGGGTTAGTGTATAGTTAATGATTATTGTTACATCTCTCTCCTCTCTCTCTCTCTCTCTCTCTCTCTCTCTCTCTCTCTCTCTCTCTCTCTCTCTCTCTCTCTCACCTCTTTTGGGAACGACGGCACGACCCCTCGAGCACGACGATGCGAGCCTCGAGCACGACAGAGGACGCTTCTGAAAACGGCCGTTGAGAACGACAGAATCACCTTTGGTCTGGATGACCTATCCCTTAAAGGTGAGGTCAGACGTCAGGGCATAACATCGAACAGTCGTGTCGTCGTGCTCAGCGGTCGTGCCGTCGTGCTCAGCGGTCGTATCGTCGTGCTCAGCGGTCGTGCCGTCGTGCTCAGCGGTCGTGCCGTCGTGCTCATCGGTCGTATCGTCGTGCTCATCGGTCGTATCGTCGTGCTCAGCGGTCGTATCGTCGTGCTCAGCGGTCGTATCGTCGTGCTCAGCGGTCGTATCGTCGTGCTCAGGGGTCGTACCGTCATGCTCAACATAACGCCCCATTAAGCTTCGTTATGTAGGTCACTTGTTATGTAACTTGGTTTTGTAACGCTGCCTGTAACGCAGACCATCGCAGCCTCGTGATTGGCCAGTAAATAATTATCTGCTCTACTACAGCTGCTTCTGCTACACTTTTTATTTATAATTACACGACTATAATCAGTGGCTGTCTGTATTGATCACACTTGTGAGTATTACAGTGGCTCTCAGGTTAAACCCATTCGAGGAGGAGTTATCTCCCCACAGTTCGTAGGTCCTTGGTGTTGACCTGTTGTGTGGCTGAAGATGAACCACAAGTTTAGTGTTTTGTGGTCACAGAAGCTGTTACTTCCTCGCTGGCATGAATTATCGTGAAGTTACACTATTGGTGTTGATTTGTTAGCGTATTATTTGTTGTTGTTGTTGAAAATGATTAAGTATTTCCCCTTTCCTTAGTTGTAATAGTTAATGTACTTGTTTACAGAAGCAAAGCGCTAGAAATACATTTATACTCGGATCTAATTTCCATTTTACTAGGATCAAATTTCTACATAAAGAACCGGACTACATTTTTTTGGTTTTCTTTTTTTTTTTCTTTTTCTTGAAACACCCAGTGGATTCCGTTTTCTGTACGTCGCACGCACGACTCCTCATTTTCACTTCAGATGGTTCGTAACTCCCACGTTGTAGATTTTATCTGTGACGTAATTCAGATTTCCTCTCCGTCCGAAGCATATCGAGTCTCTCTCTCTCTCTCTCTCTCTCTCTCTCTCTCTCTCTCTCTCTCTCTCTCTCTCTCTCTCTCTCTCTCTCTCTCAGAAAGGCCTGGCTCTCGTCTGGGGGGCAACATATCATTAGCCGGATCTTCGCGCGTGGAGGCAAGTTGATTGGCAGAGACCAGGAGTCGTGATCACAGGTCATGCGCTGGTCTGGGCCTCGCTGGAGGAGGAGCAGTCGTAACGTCACGTCCCGTTTTCTTTAGCAATGTATATCTTGTTTGCATGACGTCAGAGGTGATGTTTTCCGATTTCTATGTAATGGTTTGTTGTGAGGACCCTCAGATTTAACTTGGTTTTGATAAATCTGTCGTCAAATTGGAGTTAACTAGTTCGGAATAATAATGTGATTGGCTGGTAGAACCACTGTAGTTGGACATTGCAGCATAAGTGATGTCGTATGTAAATCGTGCGTTCGTCAGGGTTCAGAAAGGAATTTACCATTCGTGGCGTAATGACGTTGGTGCCTGTCCTCTCTCTGATTGGCTCACGCCTACGTTGTTGGCTTGCTGATAAAGGCGGGTGTGTTGCCACTACCACAGTGGTTTTATACACACACACACACACACACACACACACACACACACACACCGTACCACGCATGTTCCTTGAGCCAGTAAGTTCCAGTTTCATATTAGTTTCATAAAGTTTCATATTTAGTTTCATGAAATACCAAAGTTTTCAACCAGGAAATTTAATTTACGATGGGGGTCGTTACTCTCACGTCCTCTCGGAACTTGAGACCCGTACAACACTGTGAGTTTCTAAGGTTAAGTTAGGGTTCCTGGACTTAAGTTAGGGTTGGTTAGGTTCAGCTAAGGGTAGTTGAAGTTGAGTTGGTTAGGTTAGGTTAGAAGTAGATTCAGTTATACTTAACTCCAGCCAGAGGTCAGACAGGGCCTTTTAGGTCATGAAAGGAGTGAAGGTAATGAGGTAATGTTATGTGGTTTATGTGCACAATACAATTATAAGAACTAAAGTACAGAGGCAGAACAAATAAAGCAGAAACAACGGGCGTTTGTAGGAAGCAGGGCTGATGGTCATTCTCTCTCTCTCTCTCTCTCTCTCTCTCTCTCTCTCTCTCTCTCTCTCTCTCTCTCTCTCTCTCTCTCTCTCTCTCTCTCTCTCTCATATATATATATATATATATATATATATATATATATATATATATATATATATATATATATATATATATATATATATATATATATACCTTTGTTTCTTCATTGTGGTATGTATTATCTACAGACATCATTATTGACTGTTCACATTGCCTGTTGTTGATTGGTGACCTGTGAGAGAGAGAGAGAGAGAGAGAGAGAGAGAGAGAGAGAGAGAGAGAGAGAGAGAGAGAGAGAGAGAGAGAGTACGAATTGCCGACCGTCTTGAACTAGAGCCGACAGCGGATATTGAAGCAGGAAGTTGGGATACACGTAGTGTTGGAGCCGGGCTAACACTGTGTGTGTGTGTGTGTGTGTGTGTGTGTGTGTGTGTGTGTGTGTGTGTGTGTGTTTCCCGAAGCAATCGCCGTCTCACTTCATAATCACTCAAGTGCACGAACACAGTTATCTTGCGGCAGTACAAACACTGCGTCTGGCTTGCGTCATGCAGTGTGCTGAGCCTGATACCGTCATACGCTCAGATGTTTACTTGCTTCTCACAGTAGCTTGGCCATCAACCACTCTGAACCCTCGCTCCCCAAACTGTTGATGCTGGTCGTTGTAGGCATCGTAGTACAGTAGTGGAAGACGGTGGTATACTTAATGAGCTCTCTCTCTCTCTCTCTCTCTCTCTCTCTCTCTCTCTCTCTCTCTCTCTCTCTCTCTCTCACACACACACACACACCAGATATTGTGCTTTATATATGGTCAGGAATGGTCAGTAGTTGCGTTGTTCATATGACAGATTAAACGAAGTCGTCCCATCTTCCCTTAACTCATGCTCAAGACCTCGCCCATAGTCCCTTATACTGTGTTGGAGGTCCCATTCATTCATCATCTCTGCACTTTTGTTGGAGGACCCGTCCCCCCTTAACGGGTGAAGGAGGACCCATCAGTTACCCCTTAACTTGTGCTGGTGGTCCCATCACCCTTTAACTTGTGTTGGAGGTGAGGGTGCCTCATGGCTTATCTTGGAGGCTTGTGTGGGAGCCTCTGGGATCCAGTTAAGGATGGAGATAGACTGGAGGCCAACATTACTTAAGAAGTTTTCGACCCTGGCTTTTAAGGTAACTTTTTACATGTTATGGATTAAGTTCATGTGGCTGGGAGGCTCAGCACACACAGACAGGTTGTTATCGTGACGACTGTCGCCAAGCTGTTCTGGTACATACGTAGACGGGTCACGATCGTGGCGTGTGACCGAGGAACACTTGACATTCAGATAGACGTAATCCTATGCTTGGAGTTCGTGTTATCTCGGTGAGAGGAGCAGTAAGAGTGCTGGATTGCGTTAGAGACCAAGAAACCAACTCGTAGTGTACTGATCATGAAAATAGTGATGAATTAGCGGCCCAGATTATGCACCGAGTGTATCCGTTCTCTACAAAGGGCAAGTCGCTGAGAAAAACATGTATTGGCGTAGTATACCGTTAAGACCTGACATGTGACTCCGTCTTCTCTTCAGGGTAAAGTCGCGGAGAAAACGGCTTTTTGTCCTTCGTGATGCGACGAGGATACCCGTTCTCTCCAAATGGGAAAGACATTGGAGAAAATGGGAACTGTGTATTGTCCCTCATGATGTGACGCGGTCATATCCATTCCCTTTAAGGTAAAGATTTGGAGGGAAATAGAAGTTATCTTTAAGTCCCGGGATGCTGATGAATGCACCCTAGTCTCTCTAAATGACAAGGACATTGAGGAACTCCACTGCTGCTGTTATTGGGATGAAAAGGATTTGATTGTCTCATAGTTGGACAAAGCATGTCCACGTTAGTTTATGCGAAGATGGCATAATAGTGAGTGGGTAGCCACCACATCGACATGATTGGCTCACGCTTTCCTGTGATATACCTGCCATCTTGCTCTTATATATTTTTTCTAAGTTACAGAAAATTGAAAGTTGGAGGCATTTCCTCGGAGGGAGTCTTTGTGTTATTTTTCTTTTTTTTCAAAGGTCCGAGGCTCACTCTCCCTCTGCCATAGGAGAGGAAGGAGGGGATGTAGATGCAGTAGCGAGTAACTCTGAGGAAGACGGAGCTGAAGCAGCGTAACAATAGGCCACCAACCATGGAATTATAAGTAAACAGTTCCCCCCCCGCCCACTTTGGCTTCTTGTCCTCTGTGGTGTTGACTTGGAGGCTGGCGAGGAGGAGGTCCCGGCTGAACTCCTGACCCATTGGGCTGACCCTGAACCACTGGGCCGAACCCTGACCCTGAACCACGGGGTCAAACCCTGACCCTGAACCACGGGGTCAAACCCTGACCCTGAACCACGGGGTCAAACCATGTTAGCCCACGAATCTCTGAGTATTGATATGTCTGTCACATGACTTTGTGATGAGCTTTCTGCATCTGAATGGCTCGGGTGATACTTTCGTGTTATTGTCAGTCTGCAAATCATCTCTCGATACATACATACATACATACATACATACATACATACATACATAATCTATCTCTTCCCTTCATGAACCTGTTATCAGTAATACAAACATTAATCAAACAACAGAAGCAATAGATAAGATAGCGTTTACTATATGTAAGATGCGATGGGGATGGAAGTGCCAGAAGGTGTACAAACAAGACTTGGTATGATAAAAGCCAAGCAGAGATCATCCTCAGTGGAGCAGAGATCATCCTCAGTGGAGCAGAGATCATCCTCAGTGGAGCAGAGATCATCCTCAGTGGAGCAGAGAGAGATCATCCTCAGTGGACCTTTGATCGTCGCAAAGAATTGGTTCCACATCACGTTTTCGTTGGTGGGCCCACCCAGCTCTGTGATAGCGTCATGTGATATAATATCTCCATAGTTATGGTCACGCTTCTCCTTGCATGCCCCTTGTTATCATCCTGCATGACGTGTTTTGCGTCTTGTTGTAAACAGTCGTAAACGTGCAGATCCCTCGCACCTGTTTTGTTAACACACGACGCTCTCCGTCAGGCGCCCTTTAACGACCCCCAGCGTTGTTTTTGCCGAGGTGCGACGTATGATACCAGTGACCTTACACTTTGACCTTTTGACCTTCTCAATCACTAGGGGGGGGATAGGTCCCTTAGACAGGTATGACTCATGGAACATATTGAAGAGCGAAATGTGATTAATAGGGATAAGCTGATCAAAGTTTAATAAGTTACGGCAACGGACGCGTCTTCTACGCCATTTGAAAAGGCCCTCACAGGGACAGTGAAAGAGAGAGTAGAGGGTAGGAGATGGAAGGTGTTGAGGACAAGGTATGATAAGGTTCGGAATATTTAAATTAGGTCTGTATCGTTACAGAGAACGCTGTCATGAATCACATACTGGCATCCTACTGGCTCAGGCAGCCACTGACGATATGTATGAAAAATCACAGCGTATTGGAGGGGAGGGGGGGTGGCATTCCGTTGTTATTATATGTAGATAATCATTTGATAAGCCATAAAGCGGTGAATAATCACGGGTCTCTGTAGCCCTTGACATTATATGAATATTTAATTGATGTTTACGGGTGAATTGGTGTGAGATTCTTCCGTCGGGGTCATTTCATGAATTTCCTGACGAGGGAGGAGCCTTTGTTACATGTAGGGTTCTGGTAGATGGTGCTGACGTTTCATCCAACCCTGATTCCGTGGACCAGATGGTCTTTCGAATCAGTCTCCTGCAACGTAGATATTGTAGAGGTTGGAGAGCGGTAGATAGAGAGTGTGGTAGAATGGTTCTGTATGTCCTATAAAGGTTTAAAGATGGAGTACTGTCGCGTGGTGCCGTCAGCTTGAAGCTTGGCACCATTACTGGCGTCTGCTGTAAACACCACGTCAAGTGGCGGGATTGTCTTCGCCTACGGTCTTTCCTCAACAAGGTCAGTACTGCCTTATTATGTGAGGTCGGTCGTTTAGGGACAGGCACTGTGGTAGAAGGTTGGTCTGTGCGTTTGCAGGGATGGCAACAGAAACGGTCAGCAGGAGAGAAAGGATCGAGAAGTTTGAGAGTTGCTTTTGCTGTCCAGTTCACGTAGTCAGTTTGTAGAGGAGGTGTGTCGGGGTAAACAATACTTGTAAGGTCAAGAAGAACATTTACCATTAAGGATGGCCGTTGGTACGTTCCCTGAGCACGTCGGGATGACCCTTAAGTATGGGGATTGACCTTTGACCTGACCCAAACATCCGTCTCTTATGTCCTCAACAGATACAACCACGAGAAACATGCTACGTTGTAACTACCACTACAACCACGAGCGGAATTATTCACAATCGTCTTCCTTCCATCGTCATAAGGTCTTGCGGTGATATCATCATTGGTCAACAACATCTTGATGTGGGTTAATCCAGTACCTTCCCTCTGCTTCCTGTGCTCGTCTGTAGTCGCTAGGGTTTACTGTGGTCTGCGTGGTGTCTGTGACCTCCATTGTCTCTGGTCTCCACGGTTTCCTTTGATCTCTAGGGTTTCCTCTGGTCTCCATGGTTTACTGTGACCTTTATGGTCTGTGGTCTCCATAGTTCCTTCTGGTCTTGCCACCATGGTCTTCTTTTCCCCTCCATGGTCTCCTCCGGCTCCTGTGGTCTGCATGGACTCTGGGCTCCGTGGTCTCCTCCGGTGTCCTTGGCTTCCTCTGGTCTCTTTGTTCGCCTTTCTTGCTACATGGAAGTATTGATTACCCCCGCTGTATTACCTGTGTTGTGTGCTGACACACACACACACACACACACACACACACACACACACACACACACACACACACACACACACACACACACACACACACTGGCCTTTTCCTCAGCTTCCTCCAGTATTTCTATTCCTCCGAAAGTTCCACCGACTTGAGCCTAAATTGGAATTCTTCGTTCCCTCACTAACTGGTTGAGTGAGCATCTTGGATCGTGTGTTTACAGCTTGTAAATAACAGCCTATATAGCGCTTTCCCGGGCTCGGCCAGATAGAAAAAGTTTATATATATATATATATATATATATATATATATATATATATATATATATATATATATATATATATATATATATGACTTTCTCAGGTTACTAGTGAATTTTAGAAGAATTTGGAGGTTGTCATGTTGTATATAAACATGCAGCCATAAATAGCAGTGTGTGTGACACGTATGGCGAGGGGAAGGCTCGTATGTGGAGGGGTGAGGGAGGAGGGAGGTTGATATAGGACGTAGCCGTGTAGATGTGACGTGATGGAGGTGTGGTCAGGTGCCGTGTAGGAAGACTTGTCCACTGTAGGATTTGTCTTCGTGAGAGAGAGAGAGAGAGAGAGAGAGAGAGAGAGAGAGAGAGAGAGAGAGAGAGAGAGAGAGAGAGAGAGAGAGAGGACCCTTACAGGAAACGTAGTGGCAGATCATGGTGGAACGGAGGTGGATGAGTGTGCAGTGGAATGGCAGCACATTCGACCATACTGGTGCTGGCTCGTAGTGGTGATGGAGTGTGGGAGGTGAACGTCTCTGTTGATGATCGGTGGGGTGAAGAGAGGATATAGGAGTGGTGCAGGATATTGCTGGGGAGGGAGGAAGGTGGGGGGGAGTCACGTCACTCGAAGTGGCTACTGTAGAGGGTGATGCGTGTGTGTGTGTGTAGCAACTGGTGAAGTGACGTTGCCTCGGGGTTTCGTAGAGACTGCTGCTGGTCGGGGTCAGACGGACGGCAGTCCGTGCGTGCAAGCACTGACGCAGCTGTGGCAGGTGTCATACTGAAAGCGCGGTAAGGAAGAAAACAAGCAACAGACTAATTATCTTACGATGGACAGGAGGGCGATAATGAGGCAATTATGCGAGAAGTAAGAGAAGTGCTTTAGATTCCGTTCTGCTGTGTAAAATTCGCTGGGTAAGGCGGTGTGGACCGTGGGTTCCATGACCTTGTCCCTGACCTTAACCACAGTGATCAGGTCTTTATCGTACACAAGGGTCGTACCGTCGTGCTCTGGGGTTGTACCTGCCTGCTCAAGGGTCGTACCGTCTTGTTGAAAGAGTGGCTATACTGACTCTCTCTCTCTCTCTCTCTCTCTCTCTCTCTCTCTCTCTCTCTCTCTCTCTCTCTCTCTCTCTCTCTCTCTCTCTCTCTCTCCAAGGATAGTTGCGTCACGTAACTTGCTAACGAAAGAGGTGAGTGTTTTGACAGGTTTTGACAACTTTACAACCGTCTTATCAAGTGTTGTGATTCACGGTTTTTATGTTTGTTATGTTGTGATAACTGTCTATACCTACAGAGAAGAACCTTCTACGTTAGATCATTTTGATAAAGCTGAACACCCACTATCACCAAGGTTTCTTGAAATTTCAGAAAACCTATATATACACACACACACAACCAAGTGAGTTTTTGTTATCGTGTCGTGAATACGGTGGCGTCAGGTCCTGGTTGACCTCGGATGACCTTAACCTTTCCGAAACGCTGGAGGTGAGCGTCAGGTGGTAATGACCTCTGAAAGGGTCATTACCACCTGCCCAGTCTATTATGGTTAGTGTGTTAGGCAATATTCTTATTCTCGTTGACTGGTGTTCACTGTTTTAGTTTCATGATGTTTGAAGTGTGGAAATTGTAACAGAATTACATTCGATATATTTTATAATTATAATGATTATGACATTATAGATACTTTTTATTTTCATTATGAATTTCAAGGCATTTTCATTTATATTACTATGGTCTATTTATCTCACTATGGGTATGTTGTGATAGATGTTTGAGTTGTTATGAGTATAATTATAATTTACAGTATAATTACAGTGAGTTATACTTAGTATGTTTATAGTTGTATACAGTAATTGTTATAAATGATTATTTTGATGAATATGATTATTCTAGGAGCAGGTATATATATATATATATATATATATATATATATATATATATATATATATATATATATATATATATATATATATAAGTGTGTGCTTATGATTAACGTGATTGCCACGTTGTGTGTTTACGAGTGGCTGTGGAGCTGAGGAGCGATTGTTGTAATATAGCCATCATCACCACTGTGCCTTGAGGGCAGGCTTGGCTTGGGAAGGTGGACGACCATTACCTTGCGACGCCCACAGTACGGAGTTACGACCCTTCACCACCACAGCATGACCCTTTGCGACGGTGCGACCTTTGATCACGACGATACGACCCTTGAACACGACAGCACGTCCCTCTACCACGACGCAGTACGATCCTACACCAGGGCCGTGCGACCTCACTTGAGCAGAAGGGCGCAGCAGCACGATCCTTTGGGTACGGCGGTCTGACCTTTGACCTGACCCTGCAGGGTAGACGTCTACAACAGGTCAACATAATACTGATCATTGCGTAATCTTATAATTCCCTGTCGCGGATGATCCCAGATTAGTAGCAGTAATCTGGCTGAGAGATTATATCAAGAGTAATCTTTTGTAGACACGTTGATATGAGATTAATGTGCAGGCGGATATGTACATATATATGTATATATATATATATATATATATATATATATATATATATATATATATATATATATATATATACATATATATATATATATATATATATATATATATAGAGAGAGAGAGAGAGAGAGAGAGAGAGGGAGAGAGAGAGAGTTATATCTGTTAAGTTTCCTCAGATATTTCTATTCCCAGTATATTGCAGTATTTGCCTGAGGCTGTGGTGTGGGATTGTACCAACCAGTGTTTGCTTGATCACCTTACAGGTAAGACAGAGTTGGTTGTGCTGGTTGACGGTAGAGAGTTGAGGGAGGGACGCAGACCGCACTAGTGGTCGTCATAATGGTAAGGTCATCATCCATGGGTTTCCCTCCTCACCTTATCATTCATCCACTTAGTCGACTGGTCTCCTACCTTTCATAGCAGGTACTTCTCTCCATATATATATATATATATATATATATATATATATATATATATATATATATATATATATATATATATATATATATATATAAAGTTAATCTGGTTCCGTTGTTGCCCGATCATTTAGCTGTTGTTACCCTGGTATTCATGAGTTTCATCAGCCAGGTTGCCCCAGGCTCGTGAGGTTCTTCATGGCTCGTCATGGGAAATGCTTCTTATTCTCTTTCCTGCCGCTACAAGCACGACGTCACAACCCTTGAACACGAGAGTATGATTCGTGAATACAACTTTACTACACTTCGTATGATGGCTTGAGCTTTGATCAAGGGTCGTACCGTTGTGTTAGAGGGTCGTACCGTTGTGTTGCAGGGTCGTACCGTCTGCTGAAGTGGTTAGGGTAAAGATGTGTACATAATGGTTTTATCCAGTAATTTTTTTTATACATGGTGTACTTTCATATCGCCCAAACTCTCCGTACTTACGTCATCAAACAGTTTCATCTTGTGAATTTAGATATAGATTTAGTCTTGAGGAAATTACCTAGGAATGTTCTTTTGAGAAAATTTATAATTTTTGAAAGAAGGATGTTTTCAGGTCGATTAGAGTTAACGTTTCATGTGGTGATGTTTAACTATTCTGTTCACCTTAATGTTCTACAGCTTTCCTGGTGTTAAGTATCTGTGTAGGTGATGTGTTAACAATGTATGGCAGTGTGGAGAATGCCCCTGTGGCTCTCTGTTCATATTATTGATATGAAAAAGTTTTGATATTGTATATATGTTTGCCAGAACACATGCACTCCTGTTAATTCAGTAGTAACTCAGTTTTTCCTGTGGTTATAACGGAAACAGAGGGTCATTGGGCCATGACTCTGTTAAACGAGAGTTGAACAGGCGTTTGATTTGCATCGTGTGTCAACGTTCTCAGGTCAGGTCGTGGCCCAGTTTTGATCATGTGTCGGGGACTCTTTGACTCAGGCTTTAGGCTTGCCGAAGACGGCGCCATGTGTGTCTGCTGGACCTAATTGCCTCGGGACATTTGCATACGAGAGGCCGAAATGGAAATGTTGTTTGGCGACAGAGGCCGTGGTGTTCCGGCCGCTGATGGTTGGGTCCTTGGGAGGCCTTTCAGTTGACGTGTGAGATTTTACCGTTGGGGGAGGAAGATACGTGGGTGCTGTTACTGGAGGGGCAAGCAGATGGCGTCACACATGAGGAGTGACGGAGGGGGATGGTAATTGTCGAGGCTTCCAGCCCTGTTGCCCTGTCTTCGGCTGCCGTTCACAATCACAGGATTGAACCATCTGGACTTCCACAGTGTGAGCATACAGTGGGAGGTCCTGGCGAGGTCGGAGGCTGGGACTATGGCAGGAGGGCGTCTCACAGCACCAGCTGCATTGGTCTTACAGGAACAGAGTAGGGAAAGTGGAAATACTGTCGTGCGTCAGGTTCTGAGAATAACATAGGCTTTTAATCTTTCGTGCATTCACTATTTCAAGTGAACAGTTGTTCAAATGATGTTTGAGATATTAACTTGAGTATTGTAAACCGCAGTAGGCCTACCCTACTGTAGTGTTTGTATGTAAAGTAAAGTCGGATGCGGTCAACTTGATCAGTCGGGGAGAAACAATCCACGCGTCGATATTGCTCTACATTTTGTTGATTTTCTTTACAGATTGGAATTATGTGGCCATCTTTGTTTATACCACCACCCCCCGACGCTGAGCTCGAGCCGAAGTCGACCGTAGCGCCGCAGGGCGGAAGGGCGAACGTCACGTTACTCCATGAGGGCTAGATGCCTTTTTGCCCGGGAATTGAATTTAGATCCGGCTTGAGTTGGTTTTCTGGGGAGGGCGGAGTGTGCTGATATTGAAGGGTCCTGTTCTATACCCCCGGGCTGCTAGGGAGGGCATATACCGCCTCTAGGGAGAAGCTCTGCTCCTCAGATTGACTCAGGGAGGGCATGTAGTGCCTCTGGGCAGAAAGTCTCCTTCCTACACTGGCTGGGGAGGGTATACACTGCCAAAACCAGAGGACCCCAACGTTCTGGGTGTATTTTGTTTGGCCAACGTCTCCCGGTCTAACAAGGCCATTCTGGTAATAACGAGAATTTTCCGCACGTTTGAGAATTATGGCATAGAGTCTCATGTACATACATTCCATAAGTAACACGGCTTACTCTTGTAATGTGAATACGATGCGAAGAATTTTGAGAAGATTCTCGTCTCTTTGAACTTAGGTTGTTCCCTTGAAAAGACGATGGGAATTATGTAGATTCCATCTGCCTGATTATGTCACCGAGATGGAGGAGGTTAGATCCCATTTAACGCTTGACCAAACCTTCTTTTACTCTTAAACCCCAGACGTGCGACGACCTCACCCCTCCAACTACGATGACATCTCCAGGCGTCGCAGACAAGGTAGTGACTCATCGTACTCAAGGAGTTGAGTCGTTGTACGTAAGGCATCAAGTCGTAGTACTGAGAGTGATGACTCAAGAGTTTAAGTTGTACTCGAGGGGTTTAAGTTGTCACACCAGAAGGGGTTAAGTCGTTGTTCTGATACACCTGACATGTCGTACTGAAGGGGGTAAGTCATCGTGCTGAAGGGGATAAGTCATCGTGCTGAAGGATTTCTTTCCAGTGAGCGAAAATTCAAGAAGCGATCATTTCTTCGTAGTTCGTGTCAGGGAAATTAGCACAGTGAGTGGCACACAGTTGGGTTTTTCTTAAGTTGTTTGTTATGAGAAACCGTAAGATGTGTATAGCGTCTTGGACTGGACGTCTGTCTGTTGTAGTATAAGTGCTTTGATATGATGTTGTTTGATGTCAGGCAGGCGTTGGTATGCTGTTTGATGTCAGGCAGTGTGTTACTATGCTGACATTTGATGTCAGGCAGGCGATCGTTTGCTCGACCCCGGAATGGCATACATGTTGCAGGCACATATACATGTCATACATACCACAGGAATACATACTTCAGTCTTGCTTGAATCTACAGGCTGAATTGCATGAAGACGTGTACATACATAAACACATGCACATACCTGCATACATACATAGTCCACACATACTCAAGATTCATTCATACGTATCTCACAATCTCTTACGTTGACATACGTTTATAAGTCTACACTTAACAACACCTGTACACCGGGCCGAGTGCCTTCCTGTGTGCAGAACTACACCCGTACTAACAAGCACGGTCGCATACATATTGATATCATAGAAAATTGACTCGTTTACCTTGGTCAGCTGTACACAGTCATTAGATCGTCCCTCCATACTTGAATTGTAAATAAAGACATATTCCACTAGTAGATGTAAATGTGCAGGATTACATAAGTAAATCATTTACATTGTCATGTTTACTTGAGCTCTATCTGTCTCACATGCTTGCTGACCATGAGTTCACACTGGCCCACAAGGGTTCTTGGGCGTGGCAGTCTGCTGGCTTCACCCAACACAGTCATTCATCCTCTCACTGAGGCTGGTCGATAAATGGGCACCTGGTTGAATCTGTGTGTGTGTGTGTGTGTGTGTGTGTGTGTGTGTGCGATCATATACATAGGAGTGAGGTCATAGCACATATTATACAAGGGTAAGAGCCGGGGGCAACACAAGTGTAAAACTGTCTTCGTATAACACAACTGATACAAATAGTATAGACACACACACACACACACACACACACACACACACACACACACACACACACACACACACACACACGAGCACAGTAACGTCTGGAGGATGGTCGAGACGTGGTAGGTCTCGTGTCTGGTCTGGTTGGTTGGTTGTCTGGAGTCCAGGCGTAGCAAATCCAGGATCCTGTGGCGTTATTCCAGGACGACTCTTCCAGAAGCTCCTGCTGCTCCTGGGCTGCGCATATTGCAGTAGCAGGGAAAGGATGGACTCCTTTGGAAGTGCGCAGTTCGTCGGCGAGACTGCACTTCCTCTCGTCTATGGTAGTGCCTCCCCGATGGTAACTTTTCCCTCGTGGTTTGAGCACCATCAGGAGGAGTCTGGTAACACTTGGGTGAGAGGCCAGCCATCCTGTGTCACCAGTAAGCCTTCAGTGGACTCCCATACCGAGCGAGCGCTGGGAACTTTTAGTTGGTGCAGGAGGTGATGGAGTGTGAGGGAAGCTATTAACCATCTTTGAGCGGGAGTTGATGAAGTAAGAGGGAAGCAATTAACTTCCCGTGAGCAGCGGGTAATGATATTGAGCGCCGGCAGTGATCGGAGGAGGTGAGGAAACTCCGCCTTGAGGGATCTCTCTCGTTAACCCCTCCCTTCTGTCTTAAGGCTCAGTGTGGACGTTCAGGTCTTGAGGCTCTCATCTTCACTGCTGCTTCACGGGCTCTTAGATAAGGTGGGCAGAAATGTTATTATCTGATTTAGCCAGTCATCAGAGCGCACACAGACAGACAGACGGACGGACGGTACAGTACAGCTAGATCATGACAGACAGACAGACAGACCAGGGCTGACATCATGGACTTTCTTATACGAATTATCAAGATGCTCAGCACATTGGCCCTCCCAACTCTGTCCTTCCGTCATCTGTAATTATTATTATTATTATTATTATTATTATTATTATTATTATTATTATTATTATTATTATTATTATCATTATTATTATTATTCATGGTCGCATAACAACACAAGAATTTATATGTAGAGAAACGTCAGCACCTCAACACACACTGACCCAAACACATGTAAAAACACACAACCCGTCGTCCCTGACGCATAAACTTATATGCTTGGCTGTAGGCAGCAGACTAACGCCAGATAACATATACCTACACATGCGCTCATATACACATACCTTCACATACGCTCATACACATATTTAGGGGTCCATTGGTATATGAAATAAAGATACAAAAATTTCCTGAAGCATGACGTGTCGTATATAAACTTTTATATCAAGCTGTACATGTGCGTAGACAGGAATGTATAAAGACATGTGGGAACATTAAGTTCATTAAGAATGTTGGATCTGTGATGATAATGGCTGAATGACAGGCGTATTATCTTATGAAGATGTGGAAGACCCTGCCTCCTGGAAATTATATGCAAATTCCCTTCTGTTTTTCCTTCGGCTCCAACACAGTGGCAGACGCAGGCGAGTGGGTCGTGATCAAAAGGCTGTAGTCTGCCCGAGTTGTGAGGGATCTTATTGAAAGGAGAATCTGATACAGAAACACTGTATGATACAGAGGCACTGTACTTGTCTCTTGTGTATCGTTTATGAACCACATCGTTTGTACGGGACTTCCAAGGTGTAAGTGAATCTTATGCTCGCTTTGTTAACACATCGGATGTGACAAAGAGCGTTGAAACTGGTATTTCATCAGAATTGCTATCCTACGTAAGTCTGGTTTTTGCCATGATTGGAACGTAAGGTCTGAAGTCTGCAAAAAAGATTGCTTTTTGATTAGAATTTCAACCGGGGGGGGGGGATAGCCGAGAAGATAAAAATATCTCATGGCCTTATCTTTTTCCTTCTGTGATGGATCTTGTTGACAGATATTTTTAATATTTTACATTCATGATTGCCATGGTAAGCTTGTAGTTATTTAGGATACATGACGATTATATTTTACAAAGGGTGGAGTTTGGAAACTGGTCCAAGTTGGCGTGAGGAAGGTATGAACCATCATTTTCATTGTTCATTAGACTTTCCAGACGAGCCAGCTGAAGCGAACCACAGGGAGTAATTTTGACCCGGACACAGGGAGCCTGGTGTGTATGTCGGCCTGAATAATTCGTGTGGATATTAATGTATCGGTATCACGGCTTACTATATTGTCCATTCCATTACCATATATATATATATATATATATATATATATATATATATATATATATATATATATATATATATATATATACGTGTGATTGGTTTGATGTATATGTGGTGTATGGTTCGCTATATTCAATATGGTTGTGGAATACATGGCAAATATTTCGAATACCTTAAATTGCTTTGAATTTGTCCCGGTTGTTATCTTCAAGTAATTGTAAACATGATCCTGGTGCCTTAGACTGCATGTCGTATGCTCCAGTTATTATCTTCATGCACTTGTAAACTTGTTCCAGATATCTTAAAGCGTGTTTTCTCGCGTCCTTGAAATGATGAATCCAAATGTTGGTAATGGCTGTTACTATACTGAGAAAGGGAATTATAATGTTGAAGTGTAAATTGTAAATGGTACAGGATGATGAGTATGGTACTGGATGATGAGTATGGTACAGGATGATGATTATGGTACAGGATGATGAGTATGGTGCAGGATGATGATTATGGTACAGGATGATGATTATGGTACAGGATGATGAGTATGGTACAGGATGATGATTATGGTACAGGATGATGATTATGGTACAGGATGATGAGTATGGTGCAGGATGATGAGTATGGTACAGGATGATGAGTATGGTACAGGATGATGATTATGGTACAGGATGATGAGTATGGTACAGGATGATGAGTATGGTGCAGGATGATGAGTATTGTACAGGATGATGATTATGGTACAGGATGATGAGTATGGTACAGGATGATGAGTATGGTGCAGGATGAGTATGGTACAGGATGATGAGTATGGTACAGGATGATGAGTATGGTACAGGATGATGATTATGGTACAGGATGATGAGTATGGTGCAGGATGATGATTATGGTACAGGATGATGAGTATGGTGCAGGATGATGATTATTGTACAGGATGATGAGTATGGTGCAGGATGATGATTATGGTACAGGATGATGATTATGGTACAGGATGATGATTATGGTACAGTATGATGAGTATGGTGCAGGATGATGATTATGGTACAGGATGATGAGTATGGTGCAGGATGATGATTATGGTACAGGATGATGAGTATGGTACAGGATGATGAGTATGGTGCAGGATGATGAGTATGGTACAGGATGATGATTATGGTACAGGATGATGAGTATGGTACAGGATGATGAGTTTGGTACAGGATGATGAGTATGGTACAGGATGATGAGTATGGTGCAGGATGATGATTATGGTACAGGATGATGAGTATGGTACAGGATGATGAGTATGGTACAGGATGATGATTATGGTACAGGATGATGATTATGGTACAGGATGATGATTATGGTACAGGATGATGATTATGGTACAGGATGATGAGTATGGTACAGGATGATGATTATGGTACAGGATGATGATTATGGTACAGGATGATGATTATGGTACTGGATGATGATTATAGTACTGGATGATGAGTATGGTACAGGATGATGATTATGGTACAGGATGATGATTATGGTACTGGATGATGATTATAGTACTGGATGATGAGTATGGTACAGGATGATGATTATGGTACAGGATGATGATTATAGTACTGGATGATGAGTATGGTACTGGATAATGACTGTGGTGCCGGATGATGAGTATGGAAGTGAACGATACTAGTTGATGGAATAAGTACATTTTTACCGGCATTGTAACGGGGATGAGTGGTAGTTAGGAGAGATTTGTTGAGGCAATACATGAGATGCTAATGAGGCAGTGCATGAGAGGCATTATATTAGATAAGGGTTGAGTGTCCTCACACTGTTATGAGGGTTCATAAACTGAAGTCCATGTATGCGGCCTTCCACACTAAGAAAAACTCTCCCTTTATCGTGGCTTACGGAAGGTTGAGAACACTGGTTAGTTCTTATCACGTCACCAGCCAGTCCTGCAGGTGTGTGGAGGGTCGACCCTTATCTGCAACCGGGATAGATAACATTTCCTGTCTTCATCCGGGTTCGGTGTCTCGAACCCTTTAACCTGGCTTGTTTGTCCCTCATCCTTTACAAGAAAAAAATTGGGGCAGTTTGAGTCCTTATGGATGTTGGATGAGTCCTCATTCAGACTGGTGGAGTACATCCAGACTGGTTGAGCCTTCATCCAGACTGATGTAGAGCCGTGTGCCCCACAGTAATCCAGGCATTAGTGGAAGCCCTGAGGAAAATATGGAGGGTTTAGACCTGGCTAATAATGGAGGCTTAACCCCGCGTGAGGATAATGTGCAGTGCTACGGTAATGGAGGATTACAACCTCACATGGCGCACTCACTACCTACCTACCTGCCTAACTACCTACCTACCTACCTACCTACCTACCTACCTACCTACCTAACTACGACATTATACATAAGTCAGACCAAGAATTATCAACTTACATACGTACTTAAAGCGTGGTTGTGACGGGATTTTACCTCTTGCAATGTTTGTGTGTATGTGTGTGTGTGTGTGTGTGTGTGTGTGTGTGTGAGAGAGAGAGAGAGAGAGAGAGAGAGAGAGAGAGAGAGAGAGAGAGAGAGAGAGAGAGAGAGAGAGAGAGAGAGAGATGGGTATATGAAAAGGATGGACTAGGATGGAGCAGTTGGTGGTGGCATGTCTGTATATAACCATTTTTGTATATTTTCGCATAATGTACATTTTCTCCATATGTGTGTGTGTGTGTGTGTAACCCCCATGTGTGTGTGTGTGTGTGTGTGTGTGTGTGTGTGTGTGTATTTTCCACCATGTACGTATATTTTTACCCCGTGTGTACCCTCTTTGCCCAGGTCTCGTGATAAAAGACATGGAAGAGCCTCACTTAGGGTAATTACAAGGATTAATTAAGCGCCGCTCCGGCTGGTCAGTGAAGCGTATGTAATAATCAGTCGCGTCAGATTGGCCATGCAATTAAATGTATTATATATGATAACGAGTTAGTCCCTAATGGTGCATTAATGTCTCGTGAGACTCGTTGCGCTTATAGCTGTATCTGGCTACATATCTATGTGTAGGTCTGTTTCCCTGTCTATCTATTATTTCCTCCTTTTTTTTGTATTAGGAAATAGATACCTCGAGTTCTTTGTCACCCTCCTCTGCATGTCTATCGTGGAGCTACAGATCTTTGTCACGTCTGTGCCAGTCCTTCGTATCTGTTTATCTCGGACATGTCAGAATATTGGCTCTTTCGGCTTCGTAAGTCTCGTGCGCGTGTTGCATTTTTCGTCTGTGTTTGTCCTAACAAAGAGTCATGAAAATAGTTTCAAAGGAACTTTAACTATGAAGTATTGTCCGTTTGTTTTTACAGTTATATAAATACGGCTGCATGATTATGTAGTGCTATTATGTATACTGTTGATTTAACTCTCGGAAACTAATACTTTGAAGAAAGATTAATTAACTTTGAGAAGTATATAAGTTGTGTTTAAACTTTTTAATTTAAGAGAAAGTTGTGGGTGATACAGTGTAAGTATTTTTAAACCGACTTTTATTGACGTGATGATATATATATATATATATATATATATATATATATATATATATATATATATATATATATATATATATATATATATATATATATATATATTCGCCATTTCCCGCGTTAGCGAGGTAGCGTTAAGAACAGAGGATTGAGCTTTTGAGGGAATATCCTCACATGGCTCCTCTGTTCCTTCTTTTGGAAAATTTAAAGTAAAAAAAAAAAGGGAGGGGAGGATTTCCAGGCCCCCCTCTCCCTCCCCTTTTAGTCGCTTTTTACGACACGCAGGGAAAATATGGGACGTATTTTTTCTCCACCATCCCCAGGGATGTATATCCAGTAACACGACGGTGTCAAGCGATGATTATCATTAGAAAGGTAAACATTCCTGAGCGGATGCAGGCACTGACCCTCCCGCTTTTTTCCCCCACCTTCGACATCTGTATGTTCCAAAAATCAGTTCAGAGCGGATCGTGTTGACTGTGAGTGTGTGGGAATCGCGGTAAGGGAGGTCTGGGACAGCCATCATCATCATTATCATCATCATCACCTGAAATTTTACAGGAAAAAAAAAAAGAGAAAAAAAACTACATGTGGGGAAATGAGCTTGACACATCACAGGGATAAGAGTGTGCCATACAATTGATTGCTTCTCATGTTGGAAAGGAAGTCGTGAAAATGGTGGCGGCCTGTGGCACATTTTCTAGAGGGCGGGGTTGGTTGACCTTTGACCCCGTAGAGTCATTTAAATGACCTGGATCGAGAAGAAGGTAGTCTTGTACCAAGACACTGGTGCTATAGTTAAGGGAATGTGACCGTATTGTTGTTCGGAGGAAATATCGTGTAAGTGAACATTAAAAGACACAAAACTATGTGTCCCTCCGTGTGGAGAAAAGGTAATGCGGGTAAGTAACTGTCAAAATGGAATTAACTCTTGCGAAAACCAAGGTAAATTTCCTGTGCTGATAAATATATACAGAAAAATGTTAGAATTGATGTTAGTTTGCGATGCCATGTAGTTACTAAACTTTGCGATGTAGTTACTGGATTTTGCGATTCATGGTTGTTTAACTTTGCCATACAAGTTAACTATTAAACTTATCATTCAAGATAAGTATTTGAATTTGCTATACAAAACTGTTTTCGCACTTTACATGGTAAGTTATCAAAGTTTGTTGTATAAAACACCTGCGTAACTTTGGAATAAAAAACTAGTTTATTTTTTTCAACTTCACAGTTTATCTAACTTTGTTATGCAAGATATTTATGAGTGCGATGCAAAAGTTACCAAACTTTGCAGAACAAACTGTGTAAGCTAATGTGGCCACAACTTTAATTGCCCGTTTTTGTTATGTTAAAGTTATTGTTGACATAACTTAGTTGTTTGTGTTAACGAGGTAAAGTTTAACGAATTGAAAATAAACACACGAACTGCGCCAGAATGTGTGTATGTCTTGTAGATATATTTAAGGGTTTAACGATATGGAAATCATTAGATGAACGAAACAGGAATATTTACATTTGCTTGAGAGTAATTATCTGTTAGAGTGACCAAGAGCATGAATGATGGTAGTGTGCTACCAGTATAAAATGTTCATCTTCATTAAATTAGATTTCATGTGACGTATTTAAAGTCCAGGAAGATAGGGTCTCAAGGACTTGTCCAGGTCCCGGGGCATGGAAAGTGTCTGTGGCAGTGCCCGTGTGTGTGTGTGTGTGTGTGTGTGTGTGTGTGTGTAAGGGGGTATGCTGGTCTCACTCTCTGGGGGAGTCTCCCTGGGGGGGGGTATTGTATGCTACTGCCAGCCTGGTTGTCATAGTAACGGTAACTATGACAACGTCTAGGGCTTTAAAGGGCCCTCCTACCCCCCCCCCCCTCTTCCTTCCTTGATCACGTATTCTTTCAGCATTAATGACTTTGTCCTGTAGGATGTGGTGTGTGTCCTGTAGGATGTGGTGTGTGTCCTGTAGGATGTGGTGTGTGTCCTGTAGGATGTGGTGTGTGTCCTGTAGGATGTGGCATGTCTGGTGGAGGATGGGGCTCACGAGAGCAGCTGTGGGATGTGCCACCTGCCGCCGCCCCATCACTATATACAGTGAGGGGGAGCAACGCTTCACTATGGCTGCCCAGAGCCAGTGTCTCGTGAGACACGTACATTCTTTCCTGTGGAGACGTGTGGTCAGTACACACACACACACACACATTATCTGTGGTGCAAGGATGTCCTGTACACACACGCGCGCGCGCGAGACTCCCTCCTTGGTGTAGTGGTTTAGCGTTACTGACCATGAGTCGTCAGCACGGGTCCGCGTCGGGTCGAATCCTGGACGCGTCAGTCGGCCCTCACTCCACTCAGGTGTTCACACTTGTCTCGGGACTAACTGATAAATGGGCACCTGTTTATACACTCACGGGGCAACACGATTGTCAAACTCTCTCTCCGTAAAACCCAGATAGTAATTGGTCATTAACTATAGGTAATTACGCACATGCCAATTGTTTTAATGGGTCATGTCACAATTCTTGCCAGCCAGAGTACTCTTCCTCACCAAGATTGTTCATTAACGTGACGATGTCTTTGCTGAGGAGGACCGATGTTGATGGTATTGTCAAGGTCAGCATAATTGGATCACTTCCAACGCTCCTGTAAACTAGTTAGCAATCCTCTATTTAAGTGATTTTTGTTAATGAGGCAAAAATGATCGGGAAGGATGTGTTGCCGTATACCGTCGCCAGGGAAAATGTACGTCGACATCTTATATACTTTGTTGTATGTTTGTAGCTTTGTGGTACACCGTAGAATGTCAACGTTTGTTACGACTGTAGAATCCTGACGTAGTACAACACTTGTCTGTGGTAGACATTAGGATCCAGTTCGAGCAGCAGCTCCGAAAGTGAAGTAGGTGTTGTGTTCATCGTTGTGTCTTTATGAGTGTTTTGATGTTTTTTGGATCGGCAATGCTCTCATGTCTGCTGAGAGAGATTCTTTTGGACTTGCGCCTTCTGCTGAGAGAGAGAGAGAGAGAGAGAGAGAGAGAGAGAGAGAGAGAGAGAGAGAGAGAGAGAGAGAGAGAGAGAGAGAGATTTCTCCCTGTTGGGATTAACGTTTCACACTTCAAGTCGCTGCTGATGGAGGTGTGTTTGAGGCAAACTTTATCTTTGAGTGGCTCTGGGGCTTGAGAGTCCCCTTGCCCCAGCCTAAGAATTTCAGCCTTTTTACCTGAGTTTCCGATGCGTCTTTTTTGTCGTGGAACGACTCTTCAACCTACCAAGAGGAGGTGTTGTGCATCAGGTTAACAGATGGCAGCCTTCTGCTACAGTGAGGACGGGACACGGTTAGAGAACTGGGTGCCAGCAGGGTAGACATTTATAATCAATTTCATAAGTGTTTTACGCCTGAGTTTGTCTCTTTTTTTATTTTATTTTTTTGTCCTCATGGGTTTTCCTTCTTCCTCATTTGAACAGATTAAGGATTTTGCAGTTGTTATGTGAAGGACATGTGTAGAATCACGGGCATGTTGCACTGACGTGGTCCCGTTTGTTGACCTTTTATACACGTATTTACCATGTCTGACTCGTGTGTATACACACACATACACAGACTAAGCTCTCTGTGTGTGTGGAGAGAGAGAGAGAGAGAGAGAGAGAGAGAGAGAGAGAGAGAGAGAGAGAGAGAGAGGAGTTTACTATAAGTGGTCCTTCGTAACTAGGGTTTCAAATTAGCCTATTCCTCTTTCTTACTAAAGGTTCCCTGGTGAGGGAGAGCCTTATGATGCAGGATGGTGTCTCACCATGTTTGGGGACCGACCACTCGCTCGCTCGTGTAAGCCTCGGTAATGTTACTCAAATACCGTAGGGTCACGGTGTATAGACTGGTTCCTCCAGGCGGAAAACCAAATTGCTCTGTCGTCTGTTTTATACGTATATTGTTACCATTTTCTCTGCGAGGGTAGAGAAAAAAAAAATTGAGGGTATTCTCTTTTACTGTCTTGTGAATTCCTATCAGGTTTTTGAGTGAATGGAAGTTGATGGGAATATTTGAGACGGAAATGTAATTAGTAATTGTTTCCGTCGGTGATGACGGAAGATGTCACGTCAGTGAACAACATTGCCATGATAACGACAGAGTGACGGAGACGTCTGAAAGAAAACGTGCCGTGTGTGTCTTGTGGTCAACAGTATGTATAGTGATGTATCATCTTCATTGCTTTATCAGCAACCTCGCCGTAGTTAGGGTCATAGTAAACGCCTGGTATGTAGTGACCTTTCTGTACAGGACGAGGAAGGATCTCTCCTCCATCCCTTGAACTATCCTTTACCCTCAAAGGGATCTCCCATGATGGCCATCAGGATCGGCGTATGGCCTTGTCTCGTCATCTTAAAGGTCGTGTCAAAGGTCAGGATCTCATATAGCGAAGGGTTGTGCCGTCATACTAAAGAGGTTAGTATGAATCCCATACACATTCAGTCAAGAATCTTTCCCTCTAAAATTAGTAATATATATATATATATATATATATATATATATATATATATATATATATATATATATATATATATATATATATCCTACTAAAGGACTATTTTCCTTGTATGGTAAACTTAATTCCTGGGCATTACAGTACGTCAGAATGTGTCGATCTTAATGTCTCGACAGTGGGAGGCTCTTAATGGGAAACACAAGGAGGAGGAGGTTGTGTATGTAAGACAGAGTAGCCTCTTAGAAAGACCACTAAGTGGTAGACCATTATTAGCTTCCCTTGATGCGGCACATGTGAGTAATATGGGCCCGAACGGGAGCCAAGCGTTGGATCTCCCGGGTTAAATCGTATGGTTTAGACTTCCTCCACCAGACCGTCAACTTGAGTCCACCCTCCAAGTGCCAGGTGAGGGGATCACCCTGAGTGTAAACAAGTGACGAGGCTGTTTGACGAATTAAAGTGGCCAGTAATTGTGTCCCCTCAAAGAAAAAACAAATTGAATATCGTTTTGAAAATGGTGAAAACCCAGTAGGAAACAACCATTATGGTAAACCATATTGTTATTATTATTATTATTATTATTATTATTATTATTATTATTTTGTAAGACCTAAGACAAGCAAAGTAAACCATTTTCTAATCCAGAGATATGAAAAGTATGTCATTGCGAGAATTACGGTGTTTATTTTCCTCTAAAAGCTGTGGGGGCTGCAGGAAGTCACATGGACCTGTGAGTAGAGAGAGAGAGAGAGAGAGAGAGAGAGAGAGAGAGAGAGAGAGAGAGAGAGAGAGAGAGAGAGAGAGAGAGAGAGAGAGCCAGGCAGTGTAATGTTGTTGTGTTGGCACCAATTACTACCATCAGATAACGTTGGTATTGGCAGAATGGTGAACAGACATTATCTACAAGAACGACATATTGTTATCTGTTGCTCACATGTTAGGGAAAATATACGTGGAGTGGGGAAGGTACGAGTCTGACCATGTTTATAGTAAATGATTCTTGACAGACTCGCTGTAGAAATCCCTGGTTCACGAGGCTATGGTCCGTGAGTGTGAAGGTCGGGCATGACCTTTGACCTAACCGTTGAGGGTCAGGTCAGAGGGCTGGTCATCGTACCGGCGTGCTTCAAGTGACGCAATTCTTGTTTAAAACATGTATAGTTGTCTTGTGATATTTTTAGACTGTCGTGAAACTGTTACCTCAGCTGAAATTTGCTACAGTTTACGGTACTGTAATCATTTAAATTACAACATATACAAGTTTTTAAATTGGGTTATTATATCTGAGTTTAAGATTACTTAGGGAAAATTGTGTTATCTAGGACTTAGAAATTCTTGATAACGGCAGACGTGTTTTACATGTGAGTTATGCCAGGGAGTTTAACTTTTATGACTGTATGTATGTTGGTGTATGAGGCTTGTGTGTCCAGCTGTGGTAGGCCTTCACGGGTTGCCTGCTACTGTAGGCATATGACAATGGTGGATGGATGGATAGATAGATAGATAGATAGAGAGAGAGAGAGAGAGAGAGAGAGAGAGAGAGAGAGAGAGGGGTTATTAAAGACATAATATATGCCTCATTATCGACAGGAAAAATCACATTATTCATCAGCAGATGATGTGTGGCAGTACAGTGTATAAATGCCTTTATTTACATAAGACTTGTAAAATGTTTCGTAATTTTGTATTTCTGTGGAACGGTCGTCTGTTGCATGTCTGTGTCAGAGCTCGTGGGCAACAGAAGTCTTCAGCCCTTCTGTTTACATGACCGGATAATTTTGATAACATAGAGTCATGAAATGTTGATTGAACAGTGAATTATTGAGCTTCAGATGTATAATACTTTATAATGGTACTTTCTACTCATTTTTGATATTATATGTGTGGTATATATCCTCCGTTTTCTTGGAAAATGGAATGAGTAAACTTTTATTAGAAAATGTAATTAATGATCTTCATAAAGAAAGTGTAATTAATGAACGTGGAGCAGGTGGCTGGTAATTATTATCTGATGTGATAATGACTTTACCCTGAAGTTGTGAGACTATGGTTTTATCAGATTATTATATGGTTATATTGTACGTATGATCGAAGATGTAAGTAAGAAGAATGAAATAGTTGAGCCTGGAGTTAGTGCATACACACACACACACACACACACACACGGTGCTCCCACTTGCAGGTAGAGTCCGGTAACACCTATATATGTATTTTCTTTTTATTTTGACTGTACCTCAGGATCCCAGAATGAAATTAGGTGGTAGTTTAGGTCGTCATGAATGATAGTTGACCTGCAAAGACGAGTTGGACGAAGAATGTGAGGGAGACGTGGCGAGGATGGACTAACCTGCTGGGTTTATGACGGACGTCCAGAAGTGAGGGAGGGAAGCCACATTGGGGGCAGTGTAGCACCGGGAGGCAACCACGGAATTTCCTTTGTATATTGGTATCAGAATTCATGGTTGATGAATAGACCGCGTGTGTTTGTATGTTGGCATTGTTTCACACACACATGACTGGCCCCTGGGAAATTATTGTTGGCCATGTCTGATTGGTCGTTTCATGACAGTTCGCTCGAGTGGTGGGCTGTTTATCAGTTCCTGGGACAGTAGAGCACGCACAGCCTCTGATCAGAATGCGAAACTAGGGTGAGTGTGTTCGTCCAGCACGTATATATATATATATATATATATATATATATATATATATATATACACCGGTGGACGAATGGTTTAGGTCGGATTTCGTGCAGGATGGGTCATATAATGGAGACAGGACGGAGGATAAGACACAGTTTGCGTATTTACCTGATGATGTAAAGAAATTGGGCGAAAGAGTTGCAGGTTGGACCATGTCATGCTGTATGTAAGAGACAGTTGAATGATTGTATTTGTTGGGTAAATACCTCACGATCACTTGGGTGGTCACACGGTTCCCTGTTGTTTGTAACAAGCACGTCCAGATTTGTGAAAATTGTGTGGAGAGAGAGAGAGAGAGAGAGAGAGAGAGAGAGAGAGAGAGAGAGAGAGAGAGAGAGAGACCCATACATGATGACATACAATGTATATAAGGCACTCAGATGTGGCGATATTTGCGTTGCCACACACTGCCATATTTACCCAGAGTTCGGTAACATTACAGTACGCCCGAGAGAGAGAATGAAATTGGTACAGTTATATATATATTGTGACGAAATATAAGCCCTTCCTCTATAACACAGTATATGAAGTATTAAATTATTAACAGTTTTTAAATTGTATTTTGGACTATCGTTTCTGACAACGTACGATCTGTTTATGAGGGACAGTGTTCTCGTTTAATAAACATTTAATGTTCCAAGTGGGATGATCAGTATTGCTGAAGTGTTTGCTGTGTAGTACGTTGACACTGAAGACCTGACGGTAAAGCAACCATGGGTTCTTCTTTATGCCATAATACTTGTTAAGTCTGTGGGGCTCAGCTGTTGATGGAGGGGTCAGTGTACATGACAGGATATGAACAGAGGCTATTCTGGCGCTACCACGCTTCCTGGGAAGTGTGTGTGTGTGTATATATATATATATATATATATATGACTCCTTTTAAGGGGCTCATACAGCTTCCAGCTTTGTTCTCCAATCAATAAATAGAAAAATGATGGAGTGTTTTGAACTGAGAAGTTTTCTGAACATGACTATATTTTTTCGTCTTGTGACGTAGTGAAGATAGCGTACAGATGTTATTTCGAAGATAAGAACAAGATGAAGGTTTTATATCGCCATTAACGTGAGAGACGAAGGTTGAGAATTTCAGAAAAAAATATGAATATAGTTAGTTCTATTGTAGGCCTAAAGCCAGCACCGTAGGAAAGAAGAATAACATTAAGAGTCGAGAAGAATACGAATATTTTACCTTGAAATTTACACAAAATATCCAAAGCCATCATTATTGTGTATTCTTATTTTATATAAAATACATCTCTGGTGTGTGTACGTGTATGACCAAGGGTTACAGATATTTCCAGTCTACTTCCTCATTATTGACCAACCAGGAAAAACTTGCTGGGTCAGATAGCATTCGTTAAACTGGTCAATATTGTCTCGTTTGATTCATTGGATGGTTTGGTGGTGTCTGGCATGCGTCCAGTTGTAGATGCCATATATTGGTATCTTTTTCTTTCTCTTTTTTTTTTGTCTGAATTCGGCTACAAATTCTCTCTCTCTCTCTCTCTCTCTCTCTCTCTCTCTCTCTCTCTCTCTCTCTCTCTCTCTCTCTCTCTCTCTCGGGGCGAGGTGTACTGCCAGCCTGGGTCTCGTGGAGGGGGTCAGGTCAGCCTCCCCTGGCCCGGGTTGGTGTGTCCCCTCCTCCCGCCTCGTCCACCTGGGTTGTTGGTGATGTGTCCGTCTCTCACAACACATGATGTTGGCCGGCACGTGACTCACGAAGCTCATTACTTTCAACTCGCGATTTTCCACCGCGACGAGCACTCGTCCTGCCACTTGGCAGAATCTCGTTGTGAGTAGGAAAGTAAGTAGGTAAGTAAGTAAGTAGGTAAGTAGGTAAGTACTGTTGTCTCAGGTTGCAGCCACAGGTGGCTGGTTACTGTCCCTCCACAACACTTACCACTTCTCCAGCTCGTGCAGAACACTTAACAACGCATAAATCAAATGACTCAAGTCTTCTCTGTAATTTTATATAATTTCCTGTGGTGAGCGCTACGCGTGAGCGCAGCCTCATGGTCATGTCTCCTTGCCACCGCCCTCTTAGACAGTAGAATGCGTGGTTGCGTGTCGCGGGTTTTCCGTTTTATCTTCGGTGAAATAGCATTTTTGTGAGGGATTCGATCCTGGTCAACCTGAGCAATGATGGTAGACGTAAGAGCAACACACACACAACACACACGGTGTACTACAGATGTGGCACATAGTTCCCTCTCTCATGGAACAGCGAAGGTGTGGACCTCTCTTCCTTCTCTCGTCTTTCCCACTCCCTTCCTTCTGTTGTCTTTCCCACTCCCTTCCTTCAACAGTCGGGTCTATGAACACACCGGAGGAACTCTTGATTAATTTGTTCATTCTTTTCAAATTACTTTCTTTTTCATCGTTTCACCCCGAGGTGGCCGTGAGTGGGGGCATGTTTTGCCCGCCTGGAGTCGGTCATTATAAAAAGAATGAGACGCGGATCCCTGGAAGGCCTCACAAAGTCCCCACAGCTGGAAATGGAATTTAAAGTCATAGAAAATGGGATGGAGAAATTAGAGTACACATTTCATGGGAAGATCTGCCGACCGTCAGGTGGTCAACAGATGGACGTCAGTCATCTCCTGCTGTAGGCCACCAGGGAACCGCTCATTTCCCCTTCGCTTGGTCTTAGTCGACTTAAGCCAGCCGGCCGGGCTCAAGAGGTCGGCCACCTCACACCTCTCGTACCCGACGCTCCTCCTCACCCTCATACATGTGGTATGTGAGTGGCCTCCTCATGCACGTCCCACACCGTAGTCAACCTCTGCCCCATCTTCGCCTCATCCATGTGGTATGTGAGTGGCCGCCTCATGCACGTCCCACACCGTAGTCAACCTCTGCCCCATCTTCGTATGACGTTTATTTATGAACATCCTTAATGGAAATTGCCCAGATGCATCCCGTATCTGACATACAGTTGATACATAGAATTACAGAGGAATTTGATGGGATGGCGTTGCTGTGGCGTCTCCACCTGTTCTTGCTGTGTGTACACTGGCCTTTGGCTCTGGCATTTTTTCCCCCTTGATTTACAGCGAAGTCGCCACTGCTGCTTGAAGACACTGGTCGACCACCTGTAAGTCTGGGTTAACATAACGATGCGAAATTATTCGAAAAAAAAATAATAACCTTAAAACACCGATCGTGGAAAGTAACTTTAGATACTTTGGAAACACGGTCCAGGTAGATAAAGTAACTTTAGATACTTTAGAAACACCGTTCAGGTAGATAAAGTAACTTTAGATATTTTAGAAACACCGTTCAGGTAGATAAAGTAACTTTAGATATTTTAGAAACACCGTCCAGGTAGATAAAGTAACTTTAGATACTTTGGAAACACCGTTCAGGTAGATTAAGTAACTTTAGATTATTGGTTCCTTAATGAGTGCCCGACATGCGCTTGATATGTCGCTTGACCAGTGAGGAAATCTTGTATTGTCTGAAGCGGATGTCATCTCAGATATTTCTCTATAAATTTTCGTCTCTTAAAGGATGAATTATTTATCAGTTTACATGGTTTTCTGTGTCTGTATTCCGTTTTCTTCGACCATTGTTTTCACCACTTTCATTCATAATCTTGTTATGTCTGTTTTGTTCGTTGCTTTCTAATTTTTTTCCCCTGGTTGTAGGTGTGTATCCTTCGTAGCAGCAGTGGTCAAGTGGTTCACGTAGAGGTATGCTCGAGCAGAGAGGTACAGAGAGACAGATTGTGTTCCATCCTGGCCGGCCTCTCAGTCGATGACTCCTCTTCTGAGTTGTTTAGGACTCCTGCCAACGGCTCCACCTCTCTCTCTCTCTCTCTCTCTCTCTCTCTCTCTCTCTCTCTCTCTCTCTCTCTCTCTCTCTCTCTCTCTCTCTCTCTCTCTCTCCTAGGTTCCTGAAGCAAGGCTCTTCCTTAGTCACCTTCTATTGTCTTTTCTCCATCTACTTCTTCTCTTCTTTGGGTCCAGTATTTCAGAACCTTCATTTTGCCGAGTCCCAGGAACTAGCATCTCAGAGGAGCTGGTTGATGAGTAAGACCCGGGTTGACGTGCACGACCCGGGTTGACGTGTGCGAGACCTGGCTACCGTGAGCCCTGCCGTGTGTGAGCACTGTACGAGCGCGTGATCGTGTGTCAATACGGAGCAGATGGTGTGGTCGTCTCGTTCTCATGGACGGAGGTCCGCCACACCAGTAGTAAAGCCCTCACGACTCCTCCTCCTCCTCCTCGTCTAAATGTCCCATCAAATGGTCAAGAGGCCATCTCCCCCAGGCTTCCTGAGGAGGGTAATGACGTAGTATCCCAGCATCAGCTGTGTTTTATCTGTCCGTGATCCGGGCTCCTCAGAGGTCATGTGGGAATTCCTCCCTATATTGAAAGCATTTTTATTTTTTCACAAATACAATTTCACATGTGTTCTATACGCGTCAGAGGGAGACCCTAAGAATCGTGTGTCGCCAGCGGTTACCTTAGGTCATCAGGTAGTGAACGTACAGGGCGTTTTCTGTTTCTGGATTCCATAAATTCTGAAAGAAGTGACCTTATTACAATGCACAGCCCTGAAGCGATCACTTGACTGCCCTACACAGTGAGTTCTTTAGACCGTGATACACTCAGCCTCGAACTGAGTCATGACGAGCCACCGGTATGTGTGGAGCTCTGGGTTGAACACACGCGACAGACCTCACTGTGCAGAGCGCCTGAAGTGGCTTTGAAGAGCCTCCAGGCGACATGCAGAGCCCGGGATTGAGCGCCCAGGAGGCCTCGCTACGCCAGAACCTCTGGACTGAGCATCGCGGAAAAATGAGTATCAATCAACTCTCTCTCTCTCTCTCTCTCTCTCTCTCTCTCTCTCTCTCTCTCTCTCTCTCTCTCTCTCTCTCTCTCACTTTAATTTAGAGCTGCTGGCGGGCGGCGCGGGCGAGAGGAGCTTGACGAGCGTGGCTGGGGGGGTCGAGCGGGTTCCCCTTTAGTGTGTTGGCTCATCGATAACTTGCTGCCCCCAAGTCCCTCTCTCCTCCTCTTACGACTGCCCAACTTAATGTCCTCCTGGGAATTTCTAACTTAATGCCAATTGCCTCGCATCCACCCAGACATTCTGGGCCTCTTTTTTGTCTCCTCCTTTTCTTTCTGTTGTTTCAGGAATTCGATTTTCTTTTTTCCTACACGTATTTGTGGAGGAGACATGACCCTATAAAGCTTTCTGTTCCAAGTGAATTTTTGTTAGTGACTTTTTTTTTTCTCCCAGAATGAGAGATGATGAGGTGGAGGATGGTCCTGGGTCTCATGTGAAGGTTGTGTCAGGCAGGTCATGAGCCACATGTCATGTAAATCATGAGCGTGCAGTTGGTGTTTCTCATTAGGTATTCCGTCCAGGGTACATACATACATACATATATATATGTAAGGTTCACCAGAAGACATGACCAGACGTATGTCCTGCTGGTTGTTCACATTGTAACATACGAAGAAAGTTTATGTTTTCAGATTTGGTCATTAGAATAACCTGTTGATTTAAAATGATATAGATGAAAAAAAAAAGGCCATTTATCTTTGACAGAGAAGAACTTGTTGTCCAGAATGCAGCAGAAGCAGTAGTTTGTAGTCCAGAATACAGCAGAAGCAGTAGTCCAGAATACAGTAGCTCTTCCTCCACATTGTCTGTGGAATTTTTACCTCATTCTATGTCGTTCATCGTGAGTGACTTACCTGTTGATGATGTGTCAGGGGACACGCTTGTCCCCCCGCACCGTGGAACCTGCAAGAGATTGGTTGCATCTGTTGGCCATTGATGTCCAAAATCAGCAGGTTTCTCACTCTACTTTTAATCCTGTTTGTGCCAGTCACGTAGTTGGCAATTTAATTTTCTGTGAAAACACTGGCGAGCAAGACTGTTAGTCACTGTGTCCCCTGGAGATGTGACCGTACGTGAGTGTACACGACGCACGGTACACGTGTGATGTTGACTGGTAGGAGGAGGCCTTCTCTGTTTGTCCACGACGAAGGTTGCACAGGGATGGTCCACAGTGGGGCCGAACCTTGCATGAGGCACAGGAAGGAGCCAGACGAACTGAGGAAAAAGGGAGGTAGTCCTAGTGTGAACGTGATCATGGACTTGGTCGAAGTGGTCACATTGTGTGGAAACAGAGAGGCCGTCTCCTCCAGCCTTCCTCTCCCTCCGTCAAGTTGTTGCTTCTCTCTCCCTGTTCTACAGGGATTCTTTTTTTTCTTCTCGATCGCTGCTCTCATGAGCCATGTGCCTGTGTGCCAACCACTTAGTGGCTGGGTCCGACTGGCTGGTGCTTCCCATAATTTGTGTGTAACAACCCCGCTCGCCAGGATTAGCCATTATAACCACATCTTTTCTCGTCCAATGTAGTTGTGGAATTCCGTTCCTCCTCCTCCTCCTTTGTGTTTCCCTCTTCCTGTAACCTCTCTCTCAAAAAAAAGCGGCCTCAGCACACGCCGCTTTAGCGGGGGCTCAAATTAATCCCCTTCTTTCTCTCTGGCTCATTATTGTAATCTTTTAACCAACGTGGCTTCAACGGCGCTTGCTTCAGCCTCGTCATTTTGGTCGATTATCATCAACAATTCTTTAATGTGACGATAAAGGAAATGGTAATTAGATTAGTTCGTACTATGATGCCGGGTGTCGAAATGTTGTGTCCATTATATCACCAGAGCGAACAATAAAGGCGGAGGAAACAATAGCACTGGCAACACTTCACCTATCGGTTACAAGGACCATTGTGTCTAAGGTTTCTCACGTGCCGGATACAAGGTTTCTCCCAGTGTTATGTGGTGATGGTCCACGCTGGCCTACATACCTACCTGCTGGTCTGGACACCCGCCGACCCTGCCCCAGCCGCTCTGAGGGGTCTGCTGGATGGTAATGGCCAAAGTGGATTACGTTGAAGGTTAACAAATTACGTGACCCAGTCGACAGAACCCACCCTTTAGTGCCGCCTGTGGCCCGGCCCGGCCCGGCCCGGCCCGCCATGTTGCCTCTTGGCCCAGTTATCATGGCTGGTCACCGTCTGCGTTGAGTGTGCGTACATGCTAGTGTACCGTCTGCGTACACCTGCGTATCGTTACTGTGTTTGTGGAGGAGAGTGAAGCTGGTATTAGGTTTATTCCCTCGGTTCAAGCACCAGGGTTTTCTCTTGAGTTCCGCGTGTGTGGCAGCATTTTACATAAACTTGAGGAATGTTGAACATATTTTGTAACTTGTACAGTCGGTAATTTTTATTTTTTTTAGCCCGGCTGCTGCACATGACAGGCGTAACCCTCGTCTCAGTCAGTCTGGTAGCGTACCTACCCGTGATGCAGTTTGTGATTTACGCTGCTTGTGTGTGTGTGTGTGTGTGTGTGTGTGTGTGTGTGTGTGTGTGTGTGTGTAGGCAGTATCAAGTTACTCACGATAACCTTAATGCAGGCAGTTTAAAACAGTCCTAGGTATGATACCATGTTGGCCCTCCGGATGATTGAGGACAGCCAGATGATAAATTTCTTAAATATTCTTTTCATGAACAGTAATCCGGCTCGCTCTGCCGTCCACAACAACACAACCAGAAACACTCAACCTCCAGCATTTACAACACTAACAGGATCAGCATCACAACAAAGGCATTTAAGATGTACCACAACAACAACAACAACAACAACAACAGTTCTGTATCGTTTGTTTGTCGTCACTGGATTTCTTAATGTTTAATAGTTTTTATATTTTATTTTCCTGGAAATTCGAAAACAAAACAAAAAACTAAGCTTTAATTCAGGAAGGTGTGTGTGTGTGTGTGTGTGTGTGTGTGTGTGTGTGTGTGTGTGTGTGTGTGTGTGAGGGCAGTTAACAGTATAATGAAACTGGGTACATTCCAGGGAAGCCTGCACGTATTAATGTCCGCAGACACTGCTTTGCCCTGACGTGTTGAGGGAACGGGTCATGCATGTGTGATATGTGTACTGTGATAAGTTTAGTATGTTATGTCCACCATGGTAGGTTTGTTATGGTATCTTCACTACGGTAGATTTATTATGGTATCTTAACTATGGTACGTTTGGCATGGTATCTTCACTATGGTACGTTTTAGTACGGTATGTCTACTATGGTAAGTTTAGTATATGTTTACCATGGTACGTTTAGTATAGTATGTTTCTTACATTAAAGACATGTTAATGGTCGTTTGTTTATCGTGGGGGGGGGGGGGGGGGGGACGTAAAGCTGCGTTGATCCCACCCGTATTATTATATTTCCTCGGTAAAATTAGACGTGGAATACATTATGATTATAGCAAGAAAATCAACACTTGTGAAGAGCTTGTATGTTGGTGTTGGAATAATGGAACACGGCTGTTGCTGGTGTTCTGGCTCACATGCTGTCTATTCGATGATCACTCCAGGCCGTGTAGTGAAATATGCAAGGGTGTTTAAGTGTCCGGCGGAGTGCTGCACTGAACTTTGTATTCCAGCTCTGTGCTACGTCTGTGTTTGGAGGTGTCTGTCTTCTATTTATCTGGTCGACCATGTGATAGATTGTTCGATCTTTTACACCTGCAGCGACTTTGAAACCATTCAAACGATGAATGTAATTGACAGATGATTTATTTTGGCGAAGGTTGCTCAAGCAGGAGATCCTTAAGGGTCAGGTCAAAGGGCAAGTCATTACACGCAAGAGGCGTAGTGTAAGGCTCGTGGGGTTTTACCGTCGTGCTCAAGGGTTGTACCATCGTGCATGAGGGTCGTACCGATGCGCTCGAGGATCGTACCGTCGTGCTCAAGGGTCGTACCGTCGTGCTCAAGGGTCGTACCGTCGTGCTCAAGGGTCGTACCGTCGTGATCAAGGGTCGTACCGTCGTGATCAAGGGTCGTACCGTCGTGATCAAGGGTCGTACCGTCGTGATCAAGGGTCGTACCGTCGTGATCAAGGGTCGTACCGTCGTGATCAAGGGGCCAGATTCTCCACCATCGGTCAGCAGAATCTTGGCGTCGTGAGACCGACGTGAGATTAACACGTCTTTGGTGTGTTGATCCCCTACGTAGCCATCTCCACGCCCCTCATACCTCAGGGGACGCCAGTAATGCACTTATGTAATCTGTGCGGCGTGAGACACACACACACACACACACACACACACACACACACACACACACACACACACACTGCTAATAACTCATAATCCCGCCTAATAATCTCTAGTTAAACCGCGGACGGCTCATCGTCTCGGTGTCCTTGTTGAATATGTAGTGTTGGGGAGGGGTGATTACAGTCTTGGGTTGGGTGGTGGTGGTAATTAGCGTCTTGGGTGTATGTTGGGGGGAGCAGGGGGAGTGATTAGAATCTTGGGAGAGACGGTTTATTCTTAATGTATTGGGGAGGAAATCTTGTCTCAGTGGCTGTCAGGTTTCAATCCTTCTGCATAGGGTATTCTTCCCCTACTTTGGCAGCTGACGTACAGGCCACAAGCATACAGTCTATACATCTCGCACGTAACATTTGACAACATGGAACTCACACGACTCCTTTCCTCGTGACTTTCGAGACTTTCCTACGGTGAGCGCTACGCGCTGGCCCCCGCCACCTTTTGGCGGAGTTTCATCTCGTCGTAGATTTTCCTCTCGTAATTAACCATCATCAGACTCGCAGATGATGTGGAGGGCTTCACTCTCCTGACCCGGTGCTGTATGTCATAACTTCCGTAGCTGAAGAATGCTTTTGTTCTGACCCTCGTGGTCATGACCGAGGCCCACGGGGCCAACCCCGTCCCCGGGGGGATCTTCATCGATTATGCAGATTTGTATCGCTAGCATCCTTACTGAAGGAGAGCGATGGTAGCGTGTCTCGTGAGCGGGTGATACAGTGACGCTGGTGGGTTTGTAAGGAGGAGAGCTGTATGAAATGACGGGATGGAGTACCAAACATATTTCACTAAATCAAGATCTAAATGGGTAGTTTACAGTGCTCTTTAGACTGATGGTTATTACGAGACCTTGGCCTTGGGTCACCCCAGGGTCAGACCTGGCTGTCACGTGATCCTCACCTCCCTGCCTGAGGGAGGGATGTGTCGCTGTACCCAGCCAGGTCGTCTCCTACCTCCATGTTTTATCTTTCCTGCTCACCCATGGTCACCGGTGGCTGCTGGACGGGTAGAGACAGGCGGGGTTCTCTCGCCATTCTTATCTTATCTCCAGTGCCCTGATTTATTGCCCCCCCTTGCCCGGCTGCCCCTGATGTATTACCCCTAAACCTCGGTCTTCTCCCCCATTTATTGCTTCAGACATTTCCCTCCTCCCAATGTCTTGTTTGTTTCATCATCATCATCATCAGATCTCCCCCCCCCCCCCCCTACGTTCCTCTCCCCACTATCCAAGTTCTAATGTATAAGACAGTTGAGCTAATTTTCCTACATTTGAAGCGCTTCGCCTCCCTTGTGATGAATTAGGTATCTCGCCTCTGTCGCTTCCTGGTATTATCCATGTAGACTCTGCAGATTATCTCATTCTCTTCCTCTCATGATGTCCATTGTGATTTTTGACCCTTCCTGACCTAACCTGCTGTATCCGGAGGTTTCATGATTGTTTTTGAAATGTCTTCTGAAAGTCTATATTTCATCGTCTTTCCATTCTCTCTTCGTCCAATCGTTGTCTTCCCTTCTCTCTATCTCCATTGATTCCCCGTTCGCTGTTTATCTCTCACTGTTCTGACCCATTTATCTTCCGCGTGAGCGGTGTGTCTCATCCTCTGTTCAGCCGGCGTTACCCCTCACCTCTCTCATTCTCTGTACCCTTTCATTACCGTTAACGCGTGTTAACCCTTCTGTCATTTACCGTTGTTCTCTCCCTTCTTACGTAACACAAACTTCCCGCTTGATCAAGGGTCGTTTGTTGTCATTACGAAAGTTGTGTGGGTTGAGCGCTCCTCATTGCTTCTCTTTAAGCACCTTAGTTGACAAGTCTTCATTAACTGGTGTGTCGCTACGTTGTAGGATTGCCATTACACATAATTGATTGTCTGCTGTTATTTTTAGCCTGGACCACTCTAGCCACCCATCCATCTTGCCAACCCCAGGTCATCATCTATATGTAAATACATCAATTTTCCACTGTCGCCTGTCTGACATTCCAGGCCAGACACCCGTGGTGACCTGACCCCCGCCTGACGTGTGTTTGTGGACACGTCCAGGGGCTCAGCCTGCTCTGGTAAGGCTCTAGCCCTTACCAGCCACCACCGTCTTCTCTCACTAGTTTCTCCCATGATGAACCATCTGCTGGTGCGACCCTTGACCCAAGGGTGCGACGCTAGAGCACGACGATACTACATGACCCTCACAGACCAGGTCAAAGACCAAGGCCATCGTCGTACATAGGGATCGTAACGACTTGTTCAAGGGTCGTACCGTTGTGCTCACGGGGTTAAGGATGTAATCGCCATACGGCCATTATGCTGAGTGATATAAGGACGAGTCTTGATTGTTTCAAGACTCTTCTTACGTCGTTAAGTCCTTGGAGAACCTCCTTCATAACACAGGGTTGTAAGGCCAAGATTTGAACTCAGTTGTAAGTGTGTCGTAAAGTTAGGTAGGACGCAAGATCATGTTGTTATTACATATGATAACTTTACGTGTTCACACACTAGTATTATAACACCTCCGTATATACTGAAGGATTCCTGCTCTTCTAGGGATCACATACGCCTATGTTGTTGTTTTATGGATCACAAGGGACTTTGGTTATTATTTGATTGTATCATCAAAATTCAGGCTTATCCTTTTGCTTTTAGGACGTATGATAAACAGATTATCAGGCTTTCTTTATTTGTTTACATTTGATTCACAAATACTTGTTTATTATACAAGAAAATGAGAGAAAACTGTTTACGGTTTACTCCTTGAGCACAGCCTTCTCGAGAAGGACTGGAGTAAACCAGTAAACCAGCTCGCACACCGGCATGTTTGTTAGGTGCCTCCTCACCAGTACTCTTCGGTCACCAGTAGTTCCTCTCCCCAGCCTGATGCTGTGGTAGGCAGTTCCTCAAAGGTCACGAAGTCAAACATCATAGTTGGATCTATAGCGTCCAAGGCTACGTTGCAAGCGTTGGCGTCTGGAACGTCTGGAACATAGTAGTAGTCTGGAACATCTTCGATTGGCACATCCAGCTCGTCTGAGTCTGAGGTAGACGACGTCTCTCTCATGGATAACACTATCATGTTCGCCTCTTCGGTGGACATCGCTGGAAACAAAATTCTCAGGATGGTGGAAAAGTTGCCTGCTGGAACAGGATGGTCTTCGTCTGGAAGATGTCCGTCTGGCATTTCCACAAACGTGACCGCATAGATCGGAGGCGGCCCCGTGTTTTCCAGGGTGGTGTTGGCGTAGCTCGCCGGAACATATGGAGCAGAATGGTCGTCTTCTGGAAGATCTCCTCCGATCAGCCCGTCTGTCGCGTTTGACGACGTGATTGGCACGTCCGCCAAGCTCATTATACCTGGACCAACAGATTCCAGGAATCCGGGGACATCTGTAGCGGACTGCTGGCCGTGTGGAAGACCTGGGGGAGGACCGGTGGAATTGTGGTTCTGTAGGGGTGGGGTAGTGAACTGGGGTTCCTCTGTGGGTAATCCGGTGTTCATGTGATCGTGAAAATCCGGGGATCCGGTGGTCCAAGCCTCTCTGTGTCCGGCACCATCAGGCGCTGGGACAGCCAGACTCACTACCACGAGAGCTGAGTAAACAGCGATCTTCATCTTGCGTGGTGGTGTTGGACGCCCTGCATATATATACCCCTAGCGTGACCTGACCTGACCTCAGGAGGAGGAGGAGGGTGGAGAAGGTCAAATGACCGACCGTGTGTGTTACGTCAACTTACACACATGTGTCTTCACGACAGTTAATTTCCGTTCGCTAAGATACGTTGTAGATGTGATATATTGATGTCCGTGAGGGTATAGCATATGGTGTTGTGATGTTATAAGGACGAAGTACTTGAGTACAACTATAACCGAGAATTGTTGATGTAGAATTACATTGCTGTTGTTGATGAATGACGTGTTTATCCTTGATTTATATATGCACGAACTGTCTCTGGATAAGACTGTATTTATTGTAGAATCAGATATATGTATATATATATATATATATATATATATATATATATATATATATATATATATATATATGTATATATATATATAACTACACGAACCTGTTCGTTAATTTGTACCTTACATTATTCAATGGAGGGCAACTCACGCACGGTAACTTAACCCAAGACGTTGGCAACAGGTGTTTGGGAGAGAGAGACGGGGTGGGTCTGTGGTCGCCCACCCCACCTACACCAACCCAATCCTTCCATCCCAGGGACACGATCATCCCAGCGGGAGCCGGGATCACACGTCCTCCCAGGTGACGTCATCACTCATCATGCACTCGTCTCCTGTCCACTGTAGTTACATAAGTACGCTGCTATGTGGATTTTTTTTTTTTTAAACTTTATAAAGTAATTAATAAGTGCAGGTATGTGTGTTACCTGTACAACATAACATGCACGCTGGTTCACTACTATAGTGGCATCAGTACAAGGATACACCCTTATTACTAGAACCAGAGGTGAAGGCTGTGGCTTACCTCTGTGTAGACATAAGACATTTGAGATCACACCAGGTTTTCTCTAAAGTGAAATAGCAAAATACATATTACATATTGTTGAGTTGGGTGCAGAGAGACGAAATTGTGAGGACATGATGTGGGAAGTGAATAATGGTGATGATATTGGGTTGATCAGGTGTGTGCAGAGTGTTCTTGCTGAACATGAATAACTACACGTCTTGCTGCCGACCAGAACATTCAGCGATCATTTCATTCAAAGTTTTCACTGCAACAGTGTGTGTGTGGTTCATATTGAAAATATTAACCTTTAATGATGATATGATTAACGTTTGATGAGGAGGTTGTTCAGCTGATGGCATGATTAAATAGGAGGGTGTTCATTTTAGTTCCAGGATATAAATCGTACAAATTATATACGTGACGGTAACTGTATATTAATATATGGAAGACATGCGCATCAGAATGAAATAAATAGTTTATATTCCTTTATTCTGTACTGAAAATTGTACGTCTGGGATCAGTTGACTTATCATAACTTCTCTTATCTTTACTGTGATATTGTTATGTTTCAATTCACTCGTAAACGAAGACTTAAAGTACCCAGAAGAAAACATGAACAAATATGAAAGAAATGATGAAGAACGTGAATTTCCTGGTTGTCATGTGTTGGGTGGTGGCTGGGGAGGGCGCGTGTCCTGCTTTCCCGGTACAAGGTACCATGACTGACGTATGTACGTACGTGAGATTATAACGCCACGACTACGAGAGGTCACGGTCGCTGGTGTGTGGTAGGTTTGGTAAATCGCTGTTTAGCAGCTTCGCACACAGCCATGTTCATTGCAACTCCTGCCTTGTTGTGTGCAGTGGGGGAAATAACACGTGTTCTGTTGGTTCATTGTCTTCATGTCAACACCAGATGAAGGATGACGAAACTCGATGATGCAACCAGCATGTGAGGTCCTCAGCCCTCCAGGTGCACACCACCTCACCTGACCCGTGTCCTGCACCTGACCCATGCCCAGCACCTGACCCTTGCCCAGCACCTGACCCGTGTCCTGCACCTAACCTGTGCCCTGCAACTGACCCATGCTTGTATTTCTTCGCTTTTCACAGAGATGTCTGTAATCTTCTGCTATCATAAGATATATATATAATGACACAGTTCTCTGTTTCTGTTTTTATATCATTGTTTTCCTTGACAGTGACATGCGGAATGAGTGTTCGTCTGGCAGGGTATTGTTTGGTAGGCAATTCTGTAGTAGTGAATTATAGTCAGTTTGGGCATTGCTCCGCGCAACTGGGATCACAAAGGAAGAAGCTCTTTCAGCCAAGTCATTATCTTGATCAATCGGCCTTCATTCATTTCATGGAAGGAATTGAGGTAGACCCGATAGATTGATCTAAAGTGGTGGTATGATGGCTTGAGTTTTAGACAGTGAAGAGCTGTGAGTGTATTGTGTCTGTACCCGTGATAAGGGCTCAGGTTGAGGGAGGTTGGAACCAGCGAGTCCAGTGTACTAGTAAGATTAATCTAGAGACACTAGGATGCCATGTGTCTTCAAGATATCAACTTGCAATTTACGATCAACGTTTTAAAGAAAATGTTGAGAGGTTTGTAAACGTCACATACTTTGTATATTTTCCTGATGTTAATGCTTGCGTATCTTGCAGCTGCTTGTGTTATGATCGCTCCAGCAGGTGTTGTTACTTTGTTTCAGCAAGTGTTCGTGCTGGTGTTGCTGTGTTGCAGTCGGTGTTGCAACTTGTTTTACTTGCGGACGACGCAAAAATATTTTTCAGAGTGTTTTCAAAATTGCGACTCAGGTTAAACTAGGTTGTTTTCCTTTATGGTGTGGTGTGAGGGTATGATGTGCTTAATAGAACCTGGTTTTGCTCAAGATTTGACAACTTGTCTCGTATATTTCTAATGAGGTTATTCCCTCACATAGCGTTCGATTCCAGCTGATGATTTAGGTTTAAGAATAATCAATCCACAGATTTCAGAAAAGTGTGTATATATATATATATATATATATATATATATATATATATATATATATATATATATATATATATTTCAAACAATTTGAAATAAATATCTTTTTCATTCTAAGATTTTGAAAATCAAAGATGTCCCATTTATTTTTTAAGGCGTTTAAAGGTTTTCGGTCAGTGGGGAGAAATAGGTCCTTGATGGCGAAGTGTGTATATTTGGCATGGATTTATACCCAAGGATTTATAGAGCCAATACGTGAAGCTTTTAGCCAACAATAGCGTGGCAGGGAGGCTATTGTTTTGTTCGGCGTGTGACGATAGGTGGCTGGCACCAGCTGCACGGGTTAATCCTTCAGCAGCTGTTGACCTGGATTTTGACACAGTCCTTATAGGTTAAGGTCAGGTCAGAGGCCATGTCATCGTACCCAGTGGTCGCAACTTCGTCCCCAAGGGCCGTACTGTCGTGGGCAAGTGGTTCTTGAATTATAGAAATATAGGTTGTAGTTTGAGGGTTATTAAGCGAGGTCATTATTTAGTATTTCATTAATATTTCTAACAAGGATTTAAAGATAGGAATTGTCATCAACCGCTCATACACAGAAACAAATGAACATAGAAACATAATTAAGGTATCTCAAGATGTTAGACAGTATCTTGAAGTGAAGCAGAGAGATGGGCAGTGTGTGTGTATGATGTTGGAGATGGGCAGTGTGCGTGTGTATGATGTTGGAGATGGGCAGTGTGTGTGTATGATGTTGGAGATGGGCAGTGTGTGTGTGTATGATGTTGGAGATGGGCAGTGTGTGTGTATGATGCTGGAGATGGGCAGTGTGTGTGTATGATGTTGGAGATGGGCAGTGTGTGTGTATGATGTTGGAGATGGGCAGTGTGTGTGTGTGTGTATGATGTTGGAGATGGGCAAAGTGTGTTTGTATGATGGTAGAGATGGGCAAGATGTATGGGATGTTAACACTTCGGTCAAAATGTCTGTGTACAATGTCTGGTGGTGTCTGTGTCTTCGTGTGTCCAGAAGGAAAGGATGAAAGGCAAAGAAAATGGGATGGGTGTTTAGAATGAAGGTATAGATGGCCTGAAGGATGGTATGTGTGGCACAGAGGATGCTGTGGCTTTCCCTGGTCACTGCAGAGCACAGTATAGGTAGCAGGTTGTAGACACCTGCCGTCCAGGAAGGTTGTAGACAGTATCTTTCCTCACGCGTCCGTCTCCCACTCTCTTCCGTCTACAGTCCGCCCTGGTGAAGGACTTCAGCCCGCAAGAAGAGCCTGGGACACAGGTCAAGAGATAGACATCAATATACATTATATACCTATGAGTTGTAGGTACACCAGGGAGGCTATACACATTTGGCAGAGGATTGTGGAGGCTGGAGAAACATTCACGGAGTTGGGATGGTGGACGCAGGTGTCGAGAGGTATGACAAGGTGGTGCTCTAGTGTCCTGAGACAGCTGACGACCACAGGATGGATGGGTAGGTCAGCGGGACTCATGCATTTTAAACTGGTGATGCACCTGTTGGGGTCAGAGACACACACACACACACACACACACACACACACACGTACTTGACCCTTATAACGAGTATTATATCTTGTTATATAACTCTCTCCACCTCTCTCTCTCTCTCTCTCTCTCTCTCTCTCTCTCTCTCTCTCTCTCTCTCTCTCTCTCTCTCTCTCATATGAACATAGGGAACACAAAGATGTGTACAGAGTTTAGCGGCGGCGATCAACCCGCGCAGTTCTGTTGTTCAGACTGAAGGTCATGACGAAGATTCTCCTCCCTTTACCTGGTCCAGTAACACGCCTGCAGGAATTGCATTGGAAGTTAAGAAATTGGAGTTACCGCTGACACGTTTTCGTCCGCGCCTGAGGGGAATGGGAAATTGATGGGTGGGGTAAAGGAAGGGGGGGGGGGGACACTCCTGTACCTTTAACCCATTATCTCTCCTTAGTCTTTCCTCTCCCACTCTCCTCCCTCACCATTACCTCCCTTATCCTCCTTATTAATGGTCTATAAAACACCTCCTGCCAAGGTAGCCGTCTTAAAGCCCTCCCTCCCCATTAACCAGACACACACTGGAGGGAGAGAATAAGAAGAGTCCTGGGTCGTCCAGGCTATGCCCACGTAGCTGACCTTAGAATATTTAATATTATTTTTTTCCGTCTACCCCCCTCCGTCCTGTGCTCTCGCTAGGTTAATTGTGATGGTACTTCCTCGTGGGCACGGATGGCAAAAAGGAAGACAAAATTGTGGTATTTATTATGTGAATTGATGCTTCTGGCTCCAAAGGGAGGACTTCGAAGATTTCTCTTTATATTTTTCTTAATTTCCTTTTTCTTAAAAAAAGATGGTGGTGTTGTGTTTTCTGCTTCGAGGAGAAGAGGAGGAAGGTCATTGCACTCAGTACGCAACACATGGCACACGTAATGTTGGCTGTGTTTCATGTGTTGCGCACGTGACTGGACATTTGTGTTCTGGGGTGTAACACTGCGAAAGTGGTGTGTAAACGGGCGGTTTCAGCTTGCCTCCTTGTGTGTGTGTGTGTGTGTGTGTGTGTGTGTGTGTGTGTGGAATGTCCTGGGACATTCCAAATGCTACAGCATCGCAGCCAGGGGGTCGCACGGTCGTGCTCCAGGGTCGTACCGTCGTGCTTCAAGAGCCGGAGTGTTGTGTGGGAAGGGGGCCAAGCTCGCTAGTGTCGCTGGGGCGGTAATGTAGAATGTGGTGAACATGGCCCGGTAAGTGGATGTCCTGGGTTCCCGCCACACTAAAGGCAGTCTCTAGGATTCCCCAGGAGGCGGAGGGAGGCCCCACATTCCTGCAGGATCCTCCATGCCTGCTTGCTTCCTCAGTGGCCGCCACGGCTCCTGGCTTAGGATGTGGTGGAGTGTTTGGTACCGTGTGGTGAACGTGCGCAGGAGCACAGCACGGGTGGTAGGAAGGTGGTAGTACTGGTAATGGTGGAGGTTGTGGTGTAGGTTCGGGGTTGTGATTGTAAGTGTTGTGATATTTTTGTCATTATTTCCAGGGTTGTATTTTCGTGTATTATATGATTTTGTTCAGTCCTGCCCTGTTGGTTGATGGCGTGGGGCAGTCACCGCTGTGCGTACAAGGAGACACACAGATGTACATAGAAAAATCTATAAACATATCACAAGATTTCCTCTCTCTCTCTCTCTCTCTCTCTCTCTCTCTCTCTCTCTCTCTCTCTCTCTCTCTCTCTCTCTCTCTCTCTCTCTCTCTCTCTCTCTCTCTCTCAGTTGGCCGCTTTATTGTTTCACCTTTTTATCGCCCTTTCCTGATTTTGTTTTTTGTGTCACATTGTAACGCGATCATTATAACCTGGTGAATAAACCCATTTACATATTCAGTATTACATTAGACCTATTTGCATGTTTAGCGCATTAACTTAATTCTAAAGTCATCTGGGTTAATGTCATTCACTTTGGCTGATGTGCATTTGCTAGATATAGGATATTCTTTTTTTACGTATGTGGAGACAATGATACAGTAATAATAATGATAATGATAATGATGATAAAAGCAGCAATGATAATCGTAATTTAATGATGAGATGGTAATCGTAATTATTATTTTTATACTTATTTGCCTTTTCTCATTTTGTCCGATTTAGCGTCGGAAACAAACGAACAGTGGCCGCATTTGCACACAGCTACTCTGAAGTTCATGTTTAATGTACCGAATCATTGCATCGGATAAGGTAAAGGGGATCGATGCGGCATACGGGGAGCGACGTGCTGTCATTGGCATGGAAAAGGTCCTATGAGGCGGTGTGTATTACCTTTCAGAGATAGTATCAGGATCTGAACCTTCCAGAGGGAAGAAATAAGTAGTTTATGAAGGTTTAAATCCTATATGTCAGGAACTTAACGGGTCTTTTTCAACCTTTATACACTTTCCAAGGCAGATCACATGTGGCTGGTACATGTAACTGCAGACACTCCAGGGTCTTAGAGTGTGGACACTGCTGCTGTGGAAGAGGCAGGGTGAGGGATGTCATTCTCATCCCCCGAGTGTCTTGGACCCAGCTGGGCAGAGCCTCACACCCAGCGGGAACTTTTCCCCTGACACCTGTAATGACGGATGATTTCCTCCGAGGTGATGATGAATGACGCGGGAGGACGTTTCTCAGGCGATGTCTTGAGGTCAGCACAGAGCAGCGTGTTGCTGACGTCAGGTGACGATTGGACGGATTTATGATGGGTTGTGGACCAGCGGGGTGTGTGTGTGTGTGTGTGTGTTCTTCGTCCCTTCTGTCGCAGCCATACCGTCGGAATGTTGTGGCACTTCGTGTTGTAAGGGTTCTCTCTCTCTCTCTCTCTCTCTCTCTCTCTCTCTCTCTCTCTCTCTCTCTCTCTCTCTCTCTCTCTCTCTCTCTCTCCGTATGTGTTGTGGTGGCTTTTGGTGTTACCCTTAAGGGTCAGGTCAGAGGTCATACCGGCGAGATTAAGGGTCGTGCCGAGGGGTTAATGCCGTGTTGTTATGCCCAGATGGTCCACCTTATAGTGTAGTCGATCAGGAATATCGACGATGATTTCCCAATCTTGGAAGGTTTTGTTAGCGTAGCAGTGTGGGAAGTTGTAACTTATGACCCCGTTGCAAGCGGTAACTCACTGTCTGGAGTGGTTACCCCAGACCGTGGTTGTAGTGGTAGTCCCAGACCGTGGTTGTAGTGGTAGCTCCACACCGTAGTTGTAGTGGTAGTCCCAGACCGTGGTTGTAGTGGTAGCTCCACAGCGTGCTTGTAGTGGTAGTCCCAGACCGTGGTTGTAGTGGTAGCTCCACACCGTGGTTGTAGTGGTAGCCCCAGACCGTGGTTGTAGTGGTAGCCCCAGACCGTGGTTGTAGTGGTAGCCCCAGACTGTGGTTGGGGTTGTGTCTGTGTACCGTCCTGGGTTGTAGTGGTAGCCCGACTGTGGTTGGGGTTGTGTGTGTGTGTGTGTACCGTCCCGGGTTGTAGTGGTAGCCCCAGACTGTGGTTGGGGTTGTGTGTGTGTGTGTGTGTGTGTGTGTGTGTGTGTGTGTGTACCGTCCCGGGTTGTGGGTGGACGTGGTCTGTCCCGCACGTCTGTGCGACGCCTCACCTGGCGGTCCGGCAAGACGACAGGTATAATGGCAGTATCGTATTCATGTATGCAAATTGTTGTGGGTGTTCAGAGTCTTGTGCTAATTGGGGCTTGTGTTGCCGCGCGGGGTAATGGTGTTGTGCTGTGATCCACTGGCCCTCTTGTGGTGGAGAGGCCAAACTTTATCCGGTCCTCTGGCGGTGGCGAGGCACAAACTTTCTTGGGCCACCTGGTGGTGGTAAGAGGGCCAGACTTTCGTGACCTTCCTGCTGGTCACACGGAGAATCTTGTAGTTTCTTCAGTGTCGTGTATTCAGGTCAGGTTCCTGGAATATTTCACGGTGGTTGTTTAAACGGGTTACATGGTATTCTATATTTCAAACGCCGGAATAAAAGTAATTTGCAAAAAAAAAAATGAAATAGTTATAATGTCCCCGAGTATTTGCTTCTACTTAAGGGGAGGGGGAAATGGTGTTTGTTAATGTAGGCGTTCGTATTTTAGAGGAACATTCCTGGAGAGAGAGAGAGAGAGAGAGAGAGAGAGAGAGAGAGAGAGAGAGAGAGAGAGAGAGAGAGAGAGAGAGAGAGAGAGAGAGTGTTATGGTAAGTTAGTAGAAAATTTATATAACCTGCTTTGGTCTCCGGTTAACTTTTATATATGATCCGAGTTAAAAGACTCCTTCTGCACGTACCATTTCTTCCCCCCCATCTCTCCTAGCGAGGCAGTGGCTTGAAAATTAGCCTTTTCCGCACCGTCTCATTTCGTGCAGCGCTCTGAAGGCGCTGTTAAAACCTAGCTCATTCTCACACACTAGTATTGTTGTCTCCTTTGGGCCCCTCCTGCCTGGGGTCAGCCCTTACCTTGGAATAATCCTCCAGCCCTCACAAGCCGGGGTCAGCCCTTACATTGAAAACACACGAAAGCACGAAATGCATTGTCTTCGTGTCTTCTTTGGAGTGTTACATTGTGCGCGTGCATGGCCTCTCATCCCCCCCCAGGATGGTGACCCCTTTCGTAAACCCTTCGTTATTTCGTGTTCGTTGAAATGATCTTACCTTCAGCATATTGGAAGTTTCTGTCCTCCTGAATATTGCTGAGAACGACTCCTTCCTTCCACGGGTCGCCGTCGCCTCTGAGCGTGCATGACAGAGAAAATTTCTTATTTCTGTGAGTCATTTTGAATTTTTTTCCGGGTTGTACAGAGGTAATGCAATGGTTTCCGGGTTGTACAGAGGTTTGTGTTGTAATGCGATGGTTTCCGGGTTGTACAGAGGTTTGTGTTGTAATGCGATGGTTTCCGGGTTGTACAGAGGTTTGTGTTGTAATACGATGGTTTCCGGGTTGTACAGAGGTTTATGTTGTAATGCGATGCGTAGAACTGTAGCGGTACGTGAAGGGTTAGTGATGACGTATTACCTAACGTTGATGGTATGCGGAGGGTCGTACAAGTATTAGATAACCTTGATGATATGGACTGTTTTCTAATTTATACAGAGCGAAGGATATGGTCGGGGAAGGTCATGTTAACACAAGGAAGGTGGCAGGTTGAATGTTGCTGACATGATGATTCAACTCTTAACGTGCAGTTACACCACCTTCACCTCCTGCCATCTGAGATCACTCGTCCCCGAGTTGCAGGTCGGCACCAGAACCGCCTCGGCCTCGTGCTGGCTGCCGGTAGAAGAGCAAACATCCCTCCTTCTTACAGTCGTCCGTGTGTTGCTCACGTCTTAGGAAATTTCTCTGTATATTTTCAGCTGTTGGCTGCAGATAATCCAGTAAATAGTTATTATTATCATTATTGTTATATTAGTATTATTATTATTATTATTATTATTATTATTATTTAGTAAAGGTGAAACACCATCTTAAAAGCTGGCTGAGAAAGAGGTTGTGGGGCATCTCTCTTTGTGCTCTTATTAACCATCTCTGGCTCGCTCTTGCTGTTCCTGCCACACGTTTCATGTTTCGTGTGTGTGTGTGTGTGTGTGTGTATGTGTGTGTGTGTGTGTGTGTGTGTGTGTGTGTGTGTGTGTGTGTGTAGGGCTGGCAGCTTCCTCTCCTGCTGCAGCATTTCAATTTCCTGTAGTACCTTTTTCACATTTTGTTATTAATTGCTGATACAACGAGATTATTATTTCCCGAGAAAAATCCCCAATTATAATCGCTTTTCATTGTGTGTGTGTGTGTGTGTGTGTGTGTGTGTGTGTGTGTGTGTGTGTGTGTGTGTGTGTGTGTGTGTAATTGCCAGTTTGTGATTACTCGTATGTACGTTACAGGGAGGGAGTTGTGCACGCGTTTGTTTGAGTGTTTCTTCGCTTTCCAGCTGCTGGTGTGTTATGATCTCAGACTTTCGTGTCTTGTTGAGGAAATCCAGTTAAATAGGATGATAAAGATTGCGTACTGAGGATTGGGGGTTCGCAGAATACGCTGATTGAAACTGCTTTTCTTCGTTCTTCTGTGGGATCAGTTTGTACGCATCCTGGGCTTGCGTCACCATCTTGGGTTACGTCACCATATAGAGTCTTACACCAGACCTTCGTTCAGTTGGGCTACGTGCTGATCCAAGTGCAGCATTCCATGAATAGTAAAACTGTTCCAGCCAATTGGTTTTGGAAGTAGCTTAGAAATGATTCAGCCAGAACCAGTTTGTGTTGAAAGCGGAGGAGGTAACTACAGTAGCGGATCCAGGTTAATTTTTAGCCAGGTAATTGAAACAGGTGACGAGCGAAATTCTAAGGCCACGTATACCGTTTTCAGTCTGTGACTTGCCACAAGGAAGGTTTCGGTGATGTGTACACTCCAGGCCTGGACATTCCCTCCAGGTCCAGCAACTCCTCATGCTTCACCAGTTCCTCGTCCGGACTCTCCTTATCTTTCCTTATCATTACATTTTCCCTCACTCCCTCCTTACTGTTTTCCATCATGTCTGCTTGTTTGTATCTTCTTCTTACGCATTTTTTCGCGAACGTCAATCATATTATGTTATTAGTTTTCCAGTGCAGTTTCCCTTCCTTTCCTCTTGCACCACTTTACCACATTTCCATTCCTTCGTTTTCTCCATCATTCGTGTGTCTGCCTGATACCCCCAGTTATCCAGCATGTCTCTCGTCTCGTCCATTTTGAAGGGCGTGACTCTGCCTCAGCCGTCACCATCACAGTTCACTTTGTCCTTAAAAAAAGTCGGTCGTTGGTCCTCGCTGTATAATACTGTCCCCAAGTGCAGGCGTTAATGTTTCCTCTCTCTCTCTCTCTCTCTCTCTCTCTCTCTCTCTCTCTCTCTCTCTCTCTCTCTCTCTCTCTCTCTCTCTCTCGACGTGGCCATTCCCAGCTGCAGAGAGTTTTACATCTTTCGTCGTAAATTCGTTCCGTGTAATTATTTTTTTTTACACTTTTTTACTCATCATTGGGGGGCCCGTCAGTGTCCTCCCTCTCTCCCTCCCTACCTACCCGGTCTTCCGTTGTCATCGGTCTGGCGTCGGGGTTTGCATGTCGTGGTGTTCATCAGGGCGGAAGTCTTCTCCCAGGATGAGGCTACGACGAGAGGGAGGGAGGGTGGCTGGCGGCCAACCTACAACTGGCAGGAATTGACACGGGAGTGGAAGGCTGGAGGCCATCTGGGACGTGAGCCCACACCATCTGCATTCACCACCATCTGTCTGTCTGGCTGGTGACTGCTGACGCGGCCCCCACACCTCCAGCTCTGGGAAATGATTTAGTCGTCCGCGTTTTTTGGAAGCTGCCATTTTCCAGTTCTTCGCCATGGCTTAGTGGAACGGTTGTGACGGGCAGACATTATATATATATATATATATATATATATATATATATATATATATATATATATATATATATATATATATATATATTATAAGTTTGTGACAGCAATGTGCTCAGAGCTAGTGTTTTTAAGGGTAATGGTCCATATTCAGTAACTTGGTGGACATTCGCCTCATTATTGCATAATCTTTGGTCCTTAATTGAAAAACTGTTTCCTAGTTCAGAAATTATTATGCGAAACCATTTTGCAGGCAGCTCATTAATTTTTGCTAATAATATAATATCTGCAGTATTTTGCATGCAGTAAAATTTGAGCGGCAGTTTTGTGCTTGAATATTGATCAGCAGTTTATAATGCATTAATCTCTAACCGGCACTAATGGTAGAGACCATCGTCCTCGTACCGGCACTAATAGTAGAGACCACCGTCCTCGTACCGGCACTAATGGTAGAGACCACCGTCCTCGTGCCGGCACTAATGGTAGAGACCACCGTCCTCGTGCCGGCACTAATGGTAGAGACCACCGTCCTCGTACCGGCACTAATGGTAGAGACCATCGTCCTCGTGCCGGCACTAATGGTAGAGACCATCGTCCTCGTACCAGAGAGAGTTGTATAGATATACAAACCCAAGGTCCAAACGAGATGATCTGGCCTAGACACTGAGAGAGAGAGAGAGAGAGAGAGAGAGAGAGAGAGAGAGAGAGAGAGAGAGTCATGAGCGAGCTTCGCATGTAAGGCAGACGATCTGACACCTGTCATGATGTATGATTATACGTCATGGCTGAGAGACAACCTGTTCGTCTGCCGGTTCCAACCTTTATGGAGAAATTATACGGGCGCATTGGATCCGGGCAGACCCACCCACCTGAGCTTAGAGCAAGTGTGCGTTTACAAAAGTCAGTGGGTGGGCGATGTTCCAGGCATGGAACACTGGAATGGTTTGATCGGCCCTGGGGGAGGATGACCCGCCGCCAGAATTGCATTCCAGATTCTATCCGTGTGCGTTACTCGGGCTCCAGGCACCACAGCACGACTGTACGTACATTCATTTTCCATTTAGACGTTTCCTGTGGTTAGACAATATGGCCCAGTCGTTAGAGAACTAGTGATCTGCATATTGAATATGGCTTGACCGTTTGGTGAATGTGGATGACAGGATTTTTCAGAACAAGACAAACTGGAAGGCCGTACATTAGAAGTGCTTGGCTAGAACGTCTTTTATTCGATGCATGTGGGTCGGCCGGAGGCCATTTTTTTGTTCCTTTGAAAATATGCCATATTGGAAAGCAAGGCCCAAAGGCTCCATCTTCTCAACCAGTTTGGAAATATGACTCAGAAGTTGAGCGACATGGGTCATTGAACTTATAACCCAGAGTTTCATCGTCCATTTGAGGAATTCTCGTAATCATGTTCACGTAAGTATTGCCTTCTTGTCTCGCTGGCTGGAGGGGCGAGGCCTTGTTCCATGACCCAGAGACATGGGTAAGGCTTTGTACATTGCCTTACATCCGTCTGTATGCCAAGTGTTTGACCAGAGTTCGAATCCTGGTGCGCATAGTGGTGATTGGTTTATATACACAGCGCACACACACACACACACACACACACACACACACCCTGGGTCAAAGATGAGGATGTGTGGAGGAGAGTAGATGTCGTGGGGACGACATGTTTGGGGGCGGTGCGTGGTGTCAGGTAGTTTGATCTTGTAAGAGTTGAACGGATATTTGAGAGATGTTGTTGTAAAGAGAATGTGGTTGAGAGAACTGAAGAGGGTGTGTTGAAATGGTTTGGTCACATGGAGAGAATGTGTGTGTGTGTGTGTGTGTGTGTGTGTGTGTGTGTGTGTGTGTGTGTGTCCGTGCCACTTTGTCCTCTCATTCTGCTTTCGTGTGTACTTTCTTCTCTCGGTTGAAGCCTTTCCCTCTTCTCAGGTCAACGAACTGTGTATTTCCGTTTTCTGTACGTTCTTTTGACCAGCCCGTCCGGTGAAGGCCCTCCAAACTCCTATCTTTTAAAAGACTCAGTGATCTGAATTCATTGTTGGCATGGAAGCACAGTTTAGGAAAATACAATTTGAAATTGGTAGAGGAACTGTTGGTGACGCTGTGTACTTGTTTCTTGTTGTCCTGGCATAGGTAAATGTAACTGTCTGCCATTTTCCTCCAGGGTTTACATGCTTACATCCCATGTTACGACGATGATAATTTTGTAAGTTTGTGGGTTACGTTGTCTCGTCGTGTTATCGAGGAATGGAGATTTCGATTCCACATTTGTTATTCATTATTCTTAGAGCAGCAAATAGTTGCAGTTTGTGAGGAATTGTGACCAGAAAGCCTCATCAGCGAGCGAACATGAATTATTGTGCCAGGTATTTTGTTGCAAATGCACCATGACTGCCGTCTTGTTTTTGTTGTTGTTGTTAGGATGGATGGAGAAGGTGGGAGGGGGAGGGGGGTAAGTACAGTGCTGAGTTGATGTCTTTACATTATTGTGATAATGTTTCAGGTCACGGTATATATTCCTTGGTTTTCCTACGTAAAGTTTGATTTGAAAATGACGCGAGAGTGATTTGCTCGCGAGACGTGGGTTCGGGTTGGGGAACAGAGGCTTCCCACTCTCTCTCTCTCTCTCTCTCTCTCTCTCTCTCTCTCTCTCTCTCTCTCTCTCTCTCTCTCTCTCTGCATCCCCCAGGACCAGATTATTGATTCGCAATAAGTTATCACTCTGCACAAACAGCTCAGGTAGCCTGCCTGCCTGCCTGAGGAAGAATGCCCCTGACGCCAGCACAAAGAGGTGGGCGGGGGGGAAGTCCTGAAGGCATTGGCCGTGAGCAGCCGTCGTCCCCTTACCTCACCGCCGGAGCCCTGTGGTAATCACTGGCCGACCCTCTGCTGGAAACATGATCCGACTGGAATGATTATTAGGTCGAGCGCGAATTGCTTGCTGGCTGTGTATACACAGAGGAGATTTATTGTAAGTTCTACACGTGTAGTGATTATATGGTGTGAAGGTAATTACTTCCCTGATTGGGATAATTAGGTTGAGTGTGAAACGGATGCGCGCTGAGTGAGGGGATGATTGGATAATGCAATTATATTGCTTAAAGGTAATTGTTGGTGGATTGTTTTCTGTAAGAACTTTACTCTTTGATATAGAGCCAGAAATCGATTCTTCGTTATATGACCAAGGCTAAACTATCCTCTCAAAAGAAATATGAAAATTTTGAGTAATTTTGTAGATAGAAGAAAAAAAATCAAAATTTGCGTGAGAGTGAGAGAATGTGAGTGTACAACATAGAATAGTTATGCATGTTGTGGAATGTAATAGCTCTGGATTACAGAATGATCATTGAGACTGGTGTCGTAAGCACATGTTAAACATAGTTGCCAAAGACTGTTTGTGTTTATATAACCACAAATGGATTAATGTTTTGCGTGTGTAGTGTCATTATGGCAACACCGCTTCTGGTGAAGATTTGGTGGCTAGGATATATGTGGTGATTTGTTGTGGCAAATCGAAATTCGTTGTCTATCTTTTGCTATCATTGTCTCTCCCTATATTATACAAAGGGCAGAGGACATGGTTCGTCAGCATTCGATAATTCGGTTTGGAAGTACGAAGATATTATTTGTAAGGTACGAGAAGCGAAAATGCCGGCACCGCCTGGATCCAACCCGTCCCACTACATCCCCCTTTTTTAACGAGTTACACGACCAGGAAAACAATTGGTGGTCTGCAGGATAATCCTACAGTGCTTCCAGGTACGTTACCCCCCGTGAATACCCCGCTGGACCCGAAACACACTCGTTCTTAAAATGCAGCACGTAAGTGGTCTAGTGATTGTGCATTGTGTGTACAACCGGCCGGGATTTACTTCGCTGCCAGACGTGTGATACCACGAGACCAGTTAGGAAATTTGGACAACGTTGCTGGAGCTGCATATGTTTAGGTTCTGATGATGCATACCTGATGATTTCTTTTTTTTTTAATGAATCTGTTCTGACGAGGGTTGTAACGCTTGCTCCAGGGAACCTGCTACTGTCGTGCTCAATGGTCGTACTGTTGTGCTCAGCTGGCCCGTCGTGTTGTAAGGCGTCGTGTCATGGATTAATGGCCATACGTGGTGCTTATGGCGCTGGTTATGGCGCCTGTCTCCTGTTTGTGCCTCCAAGATATCATGATTGTCGTCTCTCGTTTATCTTTCTGTCATGATTTAATAGCGGTAATATAAATGACACCATGTATCTCTCTGTTGACTCGATATAAACACAAATTTCAGTGTAATTTGTCTTAAGGACTAATGTCTCACCTCATATGACATATATCACTCCAAATGATGCAAGGAAATGTTCACATACGTTCGATTTTTTTTTTAGAAGAAAAAGGAAAACGCGGGTGTATAAACTATTCCACGTTCTTTCAGTATTCACATATGATTCAGATAGAAACGTGGCTGAAATATGAAACGGCAAATATATTCAGGATTTCAGATTGTAGAGACGTTTTTATAGGCTTCCATCTCGCTGGACTGACTTTATAAATGTACATCTGGGTTGTGTTTGATAGGGAGAAGAGCGAGGCTGCGTATCACTGGGTATAGGCTGATTGGTAGATTGAATAAGGAAATGGGTTGTCATTCAGGGAGAACAGGGAAGTAGGCAAATAGGTATGTAGAAAAAGGAAATTGTGTCAAGATTGCAAAATACGGAAATAAATTACATTTGGTAAAGAAATATGGAAATGGGTAACATTAGGTAGGGGAAAAGAGAAACTAGATGTGTCCAGAAGCGTTAACAGGGAAATGGGTTACATTCAGAGCTAGGTATAAGGAAATGGATGTTATGTGATAGTGCGTATACCGTAATGGGTCCCTGTAGACGGAAGTGGGAAATGGCTTGGGTATTCAAAGTGAAATTGGGGTGTCTTAAGGGAAATAAGGAAATGGGCTGCGTCTGATAGAGGTGTGGAAAGTGACGGATCATTCGTCAAAGGTAAGACCTTTTGAATCCAATATGAATTTGGCTCAAGGACGATCTCTCTCTCTCTCTCTCTCTCTCTCTCTCTCTCTCTCTCTCTCTCTCTCTCTCTCTCTCTCTCTCTCTATCTATCTATCTATCTATCTATCTATCTATCTATATATATATATATATATATATATATATATATATATATATATATATATATATATATATATATATATATATATAACTATTTCAACCCATATGTGCTGGAGACCGAACCTGGGATGATTCGAATGAGACACGATCCTCTGGTCATGATGACCTTATATTTAGAGTAACTTTAATGGCCATGATGCCCGGCCATCATGATGTAGGGGTCGTACCGTCGTGCCTCAGAGTCGTACCTTTGTTGTTATGTTCCTCGGAGTTGGACACGTATCAAATGCTCTTGAAAAACACGATATTGGAATTGTCTCTAGATTTTTCATGTTGCAATTATTTCACACCTGAACATGACGTGTGTCTGGCTATATGAATATATAGTATAGTGATAAATGTAAGATATTTGGTATCACACTTACATATCCCTTTATCTCAATATTTTTTTACCGGGGTTAATTTTGTTTGCGTAAACATCGGTGTAATTTTTACCGTGTTAGTTGCTAATTACAAGGCTATCAAGTATACACTGGGAAAACTTAGGATATTCCACATACAGGATTGTAAGCTTTACCGTCATAAAGGCTGAACTGATGTGGCTGGGTGTGTTTTGACGAAGAAAATGACATGCTCATTTCTTACTTATGGCCTGAGGAGTTTACTCCAAAATGGACTTTTAAATCCTGACCAGAACTTGGGGGAATGTTTTGCCCCAGGCACCTCATGTTATGCCGAGTACAGCCCAGCTGTTGTGGCCGGGCGGCCTCACGCTCGCTGGCTTGCTCCACCCCGCCTCCAGGGAGGAGGGAGATCTCCCACAACACACAAGAAGTTAATGAATGGAACTTGTGAGGCTGTATGATATCCAGTACTCCAGGAAAACTGTCTACCTCGGCTTCCAGACTCACTCTCTAGTATTATCTGTTTCTTACGTCTCTCTCTCTCTCTCTCTCTCTCTCTCTCTCTCTCTCTCTCTCTCTCTCTCTCTCTCTCTCTCTCTCTCTCTCTCTGTGTGAGTGTGTGTGTGGATCGGGCATATGAGAAGGATGAGTTGAGAAAGGCCATTAACTAGTCACTGTGGGAGGTGTCGCGCCGATCTTGGGACACAGATTTACATATATTTGCGTATTAGGAAAACATTTACGTGTAAGGAAAACTAATGGTCTTAATGTGTTATAACTCATGAGTGGTGAAAAATGAAAATTTCGTATTCAGAACATTTATGTACAAAAACAAGTATCGTGGCATATAAGTATTGTACAAATTATTATTATTATTATTATTATTATTATTATTATTATTATTATTATTATTATTATTATCATATTTTTTCTTGGTGGGACTTCAGGCTGTTTAAGTTTCTCTTGCTGCATTTGATGATACTTACTTGACGAAGTATACCTTTAAGGCCACATCTGTCAGAAGGTAGACCGTCAACATTTCTCAACCTGTAGGTCGACCTTCAAGTTGATCCTCCAGTCAGGAGGTCGACCTTCAAGTTGATCCTCCAGTCAGGAGGTTGACCTTTAAGTTCCTACAATTTTTGGGCGGGTGTATTTCACCTGTGCGGTGGTCAGGGTGTTCACGTGTGCCACAGTAAAGGTCAGGTGACCTATTCAGTTGTTTGTGTGTCACGTGAGTACCACATCGAATGAGTCAGGTGAGAGTGAGTGGGTGAGTGGGCTAGGTGAGTCAGATGACAACGGTAGAATGAGTGTCAGGTGAGTGTTATAGACGAGTACGTTAGATATTTGTGTTAGGTGAATGCTTTAGATGAGTACGTGAGGTTGAGTGAATCAGATGAGGGCGTGAGTGAAAGTAGCACGTCACTTACCGGATAGTGAGAATGTTGTGAGATGGCTTGGCTCTGTGTGTGTGTGTGTGTGGGGGGGGGGTAGAGGTAATGAATGTGTAAAGTTTAATGGCTTTCCTGCGGACGTCAATCAGGTGTCAAGTCTGAGGCATATTGATCATTTGTCTGGTGAACACATGCGAGTTGATGATGTCTTGTGGTCGCCGTGTTTTGTGTCTTTGTATGTGAGGCCAGCGGACGTGTGTTGATTCCTGGTGTATGATGATGATGATGATGATGATGATGATGATGATGATGATGACTAGTTGGTTGGTTGGGCATCCCGACTTACGGAAGCCGTTGAGAGAGACATGGAAACTCGATGACATTTGCTAATGTTTATTTGTCTTTGGATTATCGTATGTAACGGCCATTAGCAGTAATGAAGTAACGGATGAAAGAGTTTTTATCGTCTGGGCTTCGGTAGTTTGTATAATACATAACTTGACAGTGTTTATTGTTATTGTTTATTCTGTTGTGTTCGTTTATATTCCAGGTGTGTGTGTGTGTGTGTGTGTGTGTGTGTGTGTGTGTGTGTGGCTTCCTCAGCAACAAGACGTTATTCTTGCATCTTTTCTCGTTTATATATCGTGCTCTCGGGTGCATCTATGGACGTTGTTTCCCTCACGGAAACAATAATTTTGCTTCATTTCCCACAGCTTCCGACCGTGGAGGACAGTGGGAAAAAGTTTTAAAATCTTCATCAGTTTTCTTTTTTTTTTCTTTTTGATGGATCACATTGTATTGTTTGACACAAGGAACTTGCTTATGTTTGGCTTATGTTTGGTTTGGCTGCTTTAATTTCCAGCTGCTGTTGTGTGACTAGCGGTTTATAGTTGTGTGTGTGTGTGTGTGTAGTTACCTACATGTACGGGGAGGGAGGGGGTTTGGGTTCTAGTCTCGTGAACCTCCTCTGCTGTCTCATGTATGTTGTCAACAGTTCACACTTACGTCTTTAAGTTGACTCCTTCCATCGTCTACTCTTGCACTATAAAGACATTTGTTTACATCCTTCTTTAACAATTTTCTCGCCTGATTCCACCTCATGTCCTCTGGTTGTTCTATTCTCGCATCTTCCCAGAATCTCTCTCTCTCTCTCTCTCTCTCTCTCTCTCGTAGCGCGCACATGTATTTTCAAGGCATTTTCACGGTTGTGCTGCTTCATTCATTATACATTAAGTGCTTTCTTAATCGCCCGGCTCAAAGTGCACTCCAGGCTTACCCATGAATATTTGAACTCTCATTATAAAGTAGTTTTATGTATTTTACTTTTGTGGAAATTACGAGGCTGGGATGTTCCGATGTTCCTCGTCATAATGGATTCGTCGCGAGGAGTTGTGTGTGGGTTTTTATGAGGAGTAAAAGGATTGCCCACTCTGTGGTATGCTCTTTAAGATAACCAAATGCTGTAGTGGGTAGAATATCCACCCCAGGTTTTACCGTGCCATCTGATAGCTTAAAGGGCACGAGACGTGGCCGTGATGGTGTGGGTGAAGGGGAAGTGGATGAGATGATGATGGTGGTGTGGATGAAGGGGAAGTAGATGAGATGATGATGATGATGTGGGTGAAGGGGAAGTGGATGAGATGATGAAGGGGAAGTGGATGAGATGGTGATGATGGTGTGGGTGAAGGGGAAGTGGATGAGATGATGATGATGATGTGGGTGAAGGGGAAGTGGATGAGATGATGAAGGGGAAGTGGATGAGATGGTGATGATGGTGTGGGTGAAGGGGAAGTGGATGAGATGGTGATGATGGTGTGGGTGAAGGGGAAGTGGATGAGATGATGATGATGGTGTGGATGAAGGGGAAGTGGATAGCACATTTGACGGTGATGCTGTGTACAGAAGAGCATTTCACAGACGGAGTAGCCTTGGAACTTTGTGGTCACGTAAAAGATTATTCTTTCTTTTTTTTCAGGGCGTAGAAGTGTGATTAAAAAGGCCTTTTGTAACCACGGATTTTGTGATTAACAAAAAGAAAAAATAGTAAACCCGGAAGTGTGATTAATTACATATCAGAAACAATATCTCGTGTTGCCAGCCTATGTAATGCTGCGTACATTAGTCGTCCCATTACATATGTACACGGCAGCACACCTCGGTCATTACATTGTAACGTTTACCTTCACAGAGTAGATTGACTCACGTAAAACATTATCTACCTTGTAAATTACTTCTTCGTTAATGACGACCATCATCAGTTATAGCACCACGAACTATAAACTCATGTTGGGAAGTTCCTGAAGAAGGAGTACTGTGTTGTGTCTTGGGTAAACGGACGGCGAGTACAAAGTTTCCAATGGGTTCTTTTCAGGTCATTGTCGTGGGGGCGGGTAATTAAAGTTTTCACCTCCAGTGAGAAAATGCTTTCAGGACCCATCTTCCCTCACGAAATTGGTCGGCTCAGGAGGAGATGCCGCACGCATGTTTAATGTTGGGTTACTACCGTACACACACACACACACACACACACACACACACATACACACATACACACACACACACACACACACATACACCGCTTGGAATACTCTAATGTGGATGTCGAGTTGATTGGAGGAGTAAAGTATGTTTCGTAATAAAATTCGAAGATGTAATTAATTGAGGAGTCGTAATTAATTGTTTCATGGATGTTTTTTTAGTGACATTTGCTGGGCCGTTTTCTCTTTCAAAGGTTCCCATAACTTAGTGTGGCATCGCGTGGCATGTTAGGGTCACTGACTGATATAACACTCGTGGTGGATGAAAACACTTACGTGAATAGATAGAGTTTTCCCAGTCCTCAGGCAAGCCATGGATGCCCCTCCCGGGTCAGTGGACGGTAGAACTGTGTATTTCACCGCTACGGTAGCGAAAGACAGTGAAAGAGAAATAGAACCAGACGTACAAGATACAGAGATGATCAGCGGGTGTGTTGAGTCGAGTGGAGAAAAAGACTCTTCAAACCAACATGTAATTTGCATATGTTTTAAAGATGAGTATATCTACGCGCTTGGCATTTACGTTACCTCTCTGCCAACATTAGTCGAGATATTCAGACTGAGTCATTATCTTCTTGAGTACGAGAGTAACACATCTGCATAGAATGGCATGGCCATTAACCTGATCTGGAAAGGTCAGGTCGCAGAGGTCAGGTCATCATACTCGGGGGTCGTGCCCAGGGCTTTGACCTTGATCACTTGCCTGTAAGAACGACTTAAAATCATTTCTCAGTAACAGAATGATGTCAGTAAACGTAACTGGGATATTTCCTATGTTTCATCAGACCAATGATTAAAACCCGAGCTAAACACCTGATTTACGTAGATTAGCTGTTCCACCGTAGAAGCTGTGTGGCCGACCTGGACGTGAGAGAGTAGATACCTGTTCGGCCGCTGGAGTTTGTAGAACGTGAAGACTTTCTTGTTTGTACAACATTGTGCTGTGTAGCGAGTTCCACGATGCCCACCAGTGTAGCTGCCATCGTATGATAGGAACCTGTGAACCTTCCAATCTCGTTTAGCTCTGCACAATTAGATTCTAATGAGGAGTTCATGTGTTAGGACAGACTCTGAACACGCAGGAATAGTCCTCGACATTTAACATTTTTGGACGTGTGAGATAAGATGTAAAAGTGTATTTGTACACTTGAGTAAACATGTAAATGTTGGGATGTGTTTTACCTGTGTACATGTAGACAAAAAACTGATTTCTTATGCTAATTGAAGCTGAAACGACGCAGACAGGAGTATTAGATACAATAAGCAGTACAAAATATTCGTATTAGATATGATACAGAAGTAGAATGTTCGCATGTCCAGTCGTGTGATTACTGCCTCGAAGTGTGGTCCAGCAGTCGTGGCAACAGACTGGAGGAGGGAGGAGGAGGAGGAGGAGGAGGAGGGGGAAATCTGTATCATCATCAAGGGCGGGAGAAATTCATGGCAGGAAATGCCGCTCCTACTATTGCTGCTGCTGCTGCATTGATTGCTTGTGTTGCTTGTAGTGGCGGCGCAGGTGCTTGACTTAAAGAGCAGCACTGTGATGCCACAGGTCATCACATGTGTTGCGAAGTGTTACTTAAGTCAGCAAAGTTGTGTTGATGGTCAGCCGCACCAAGTTGCCGTCTCGATTCTAATGGGGAATTTTCTCACGTCATTTATGTCTTCATTCTGACATATTTGTGACTTTTCTCACTCATGCTTGTGAGTCCTCATACATTTTGTGAGTCGTGACTGACTCATGAGTGACAGGTAGTATTATGTGGTCTCAAGATATATTTGACTCTCCTCTGATATATATATATATATATATATATATATATATATATATATATATATATATATATATATATATATATATATATAGGTGAACCATATTGTTTACCCCGTTTAATTTGTTTGTAAATTTATGTTGTGAGTTTGGTTGTTATTGCCACAGCCTCCCACGCCTCCAGGTGTTGCCTTGATGTCAAGTGTGGGACAGTCAGCCCATCACAGCACCAGGCCCAGGATTGATCGTAATCACTGAGCGGTTGTGTGTTTCCCACCACTGCATCCCCTCCTCCCTCCTTCTTGTCGGATATTAGCAACTTGATTACGTTCTGATGATGGACGCGCGCGATGTATGTGTTGCTGACTGACACAAGATGTAAGACTCATGCATTTTCTTAGTGTGTCTGTGTCTGTGTGTGTGTGTGTGTGTGTGTGTGTGTGTGTGTGTGTGTGTCTGTGTCTGTGTGTGTGTTTGTTCAGTATTTCGGTCATGATTGTACTGGGTGTTGTGATGGTACATAACCATACACTCCTCGTTGTTATTTGTGAGTTGTGTTGATTTATTTTTTGAGTAGGAGATTGAAAATCAGGTCAGAAGTCACGCGGTCATACTTAAGGATCGTACCGTCGTGGTCAAGGGTCGTACCGTCGTAGTCAAAGGTCGTATCGTCGTGATCAAGGGTCGTACCGTCGTGGTCAAAGGTCGTATCGTCGTGATCAAGGGTCGTACCGTCGTGGTCAAAGGTCGTATCGTCGTGATCAAGGGTCGTACCGTCGTGGTCAAAGGTCGTATCGTCGTGATCAAGGGTCGTACCGTCGTGGTCAAAGGTCGTACCGTCGTGGTCAAAGGTCGTATCGTCGTGGTCAAAGGTGTACCGTCGTGGTCAAGGGTCGTACCGTCGTGCCAAATGGTCGAACCATCGTAGTCTTGGATTTTACCTTCCTGCTTGAGGAGTGTACCGTCGTACCACCGTAGTAAGGAGGGAGGTGCCCTGCCAGTGAACCCTGCCAGGCAGCTGGCAGTGTGAGGGAGGCTGGTAAAGTGCTGGTGTGAGTTGGTGTGTGTGGTGGTACCTGCACCACACACTCCTCCCTCACCACCACCAACACATTACCGTTGTCAGCCAGGCCTCTCTCCTCACTTTACTCTCAACACAGGAGGCGACTATCCCCACTTAGCGCAGGAAGCTCTGTCTGTCTTTCACTCTGCCTTCACCGGCACTTCTTTTCCTTTTTCATTTCCGTAAGTTTTGTTTTATTCTTGATATTCTGTCATTTCGATGCTTCACTTTAGTTTCACTGCCATGCCCCACTTCCTTCAGCTTCGTCCTGAATGTGAAGTCTTTCACTCCATCTCCCACGGTGGAGAGGAGGGCCTACCTTCTGTGCCTGCCCTAGTGAGAGGTCTTCTATCATGGTACAGAAGGAACTGTTCTTTCGTCTGCATCCCCTGCATTGAAGGCTCAACGTTACGTTAACGGTGTCTTCAACAGTGAGAGCCTTTCCTGTCATTTTACCCGGCCGGGTGGGTGTGTGGATCATCACTATCAGGGTATTACCTTCCTGGACACCACGGGGGCCGACGCTCTCTCTCTCTCTCTCTCTCTCTCTCTCTCTCTCTCTCTCTCTCTCTCTCTCTCTCTCTCTCTCTCTCTCTCTCTCTCTCTCACACCTTCAGTAATGAGTGTAATCACATTTTACCTTCCCTGGTGGAATCTCTTGCGTGTGTGTGTTTATGTATGTAATTGCAATAATGCATATCCATGCATACGCATTACACGACTGACTGGGGCTGCCAAGGAAAGGTGCAGATAGGGGAATCGTGAGGACATGTTCAAGGAGGGTCGTATAGTCGGATGAGAGAGTTTGGGAAGTGAGTCAGTTGTTGTTCGCTGATGATACAGCGCTGGTGGCTGATTTGGGTGAGAAACTGCAGAAGCTGGGTCGTCCCGTCGTGTTCCTGGGTACTGGCGTCGTGTTGAAGGGCCGTACTTTCCCGCTTAAACGTGGCACTATCGTTCTCAGGGGTCTTATGGACGTGTTTTAAGGGTCTAACCGTCGTGCTTCAGAGTTCTCTTCGTGCATGAGGGCCGTACCTTCGTGCTCGAAGCGTTAAGGACTCGGTGTCTCCATCTTTAGCGTCGCTCTCGTCTGATTAACGAGTCAGGTTACGAGACCACGGCCTCCGCCACCTGGCTCACAGTTGGAGACCAAAAGTTCCACCAAAAGCCGGCACGCTTCTTGATCACGCTCGTGCAATCTCGGCAGACTTGTAGTCACGCACAGTTGGTCAGACTTGTAAGGTAGAGCGAGTGCTTGGAACGCGCGCCAGTGTTCCAGACCAGATTAAAGAGATGTCATGTTAGTATGAGAGTCAGGATAATGAATACGTCAGTGTATAATGGGCCATATCAGGAAAGGACTTTTTGAGAGTCAGCGGCACGAGTAATGAATGAATAATAACGTAAGCAGGACTCCATTCATGTTGAATAACAGTCTAGGAAGAGTTCAGTGCCAGAGAGTGGATGGGTAAATACGCCAGAGTGAAAGACGCATAACATATTACGTCAGTTACTGGCTCGGTAACACATACGCTTCGTAGGTGGCCGCTGCCTGGCGTAGGAGGAGAGGATTTATACGAGTCAGATGTTTCATGGCGATATTTGTCGATGTAATGGAGTAACTAGTTACTATGTCCCGGTGCTACAGGTTATTCAGGAAGGTCTTGCGTATGTTTGTAATGACCTATTTTTGTCCTTCACTCGGACGGAGTTTTGCATTGGTGTTGCCCCGTCGGCCCGTGCATGTGTGTGTGTGTGTGTGTGTGTGTGTGTGTGTGTGTGTGACATTTCTGTTACACTAGTGCTAGGTATCGGGTTACTCTGCTGAAGTACATTATTTCCTGATTTACTGTTATTCAGGAACTTTGAATTTTGTCTCCGTTTACTGTTACTCCCCCCTCCTCCCGTTTACGTACATATATATGATATGATAACCATGTGTTTCTCTCCGTGTCAGGTATGTATGTATGGATTGGCGTTGGCTGTTCTGGGGTTGCAGGAGACCAGGTGAGTGTTGTGAACACCTTCGTATAGTTTGGTCCTCCCAGCTAGCTCCCTCCTCCTCCTCCTCCTGCGCTCAGAACTCTTCCTCACATGTTACTTTAATCGACGGTCACATCTACCTACCTCAGGGAACGACAGGTGACACGGTCGACTGACTGGTGTACTGAGTGGCCAGTCATGGGTATGTCATGAGGTGGTGTCTGGTTCGAAGCCATGTCCAGCCCTCGTCTCGACGGGTAGAAAACAGACTGGTCGGTACAGCTTCGACCAGCCTTGTGCCAGGGTCTGTAAGGTCACGATTTTGTTTTTCCTTCAGAAAGTTCAGTAAGATAGTTGTATAGTTTTATCAGTATAGGTCAGGACAACTCCCCAAGGGTCATGGGTCATGCGTGTCACTGTTAATGGCACGAACATTCATTCCATTTATGAATAAAGTGGTTTTAGTGTCGGTTTGCGTGTCATCAACCAGTGTGAACTGTGTTCATATCTCGGTTATTTTTGCTGGATTTCTCGCCAGTGAAGCGAGGGCCCATTTGTGGTGGCGTGTGGTCATATACCAGTTAGTCACGTCACGTCTTAAGACCAGAATAGTTTATGATATCCTGGTCAGCTTTATGTATCTTTGACAACGAAGACCACGAACGTGTACATGTCATGATTCATGCGACCATGATTCTGATGGTATGTTGCGGTGTCACTGCTCGTGAAGACGTGAAGTTGGTCAGCAACGTGAAGGGTTATCTCTGCGAACTCTTGGTAATGACCCTCTTGATGGGGTCAAGGGTCAGGGGGTGTCCCTCCAAAAAGGCCGGCTCTTTAGCTATAATGGGGTCGCTTTGTGGGTGTCAGGCACCCTAGTGATGTTATTAATGGTCGCCCATCCTCCACCCTGAGATGTTTCTGGCCCACCTCTACACCTGCTCACGCCTGAGGCCCACCAGTACACACACACACACACACACACATGCCTCCACCCACCACATGTGCTCTCCAGTTGTCCACACCTGTTGTACCTCACCAGACCTCACCGCTGCCACAACACCTGCCTGGAGGTCTGGCCAGGAACCTTAATTAACCCCGGTGTCAAGTGGCTGCTAATTCTTCATCCTGGGTTTCAATTTCCGGTCCTTTACTGGATCTGTTGCCACATTCTCCGGTGTTCAGTGGTTGAGAACAGTATTATTATTATTATTATTATTATTATTATTATATTATTATTATTATTATTATTATTATTATTATCAGCTTTTAACAACTGTAGTATTTACCGTGATCCTGTTTTCTCTAGTATGGTTTGTGTGTTGTGGACCACCTCACTACGCGGCTGCCGTGCGTCCAAGTGACGGACTTAACGATCGTTAGTTTGGTCTCGTTCATGGCCAGGTTAAGTTAGGGTTTATCCCCTGTGTATTTTACACAGACTCAACTGTGTATGTACCTAGCTGTTCGTTGTACACAGACCCAGGAGGGTGTACAACGTACGCCGACATACACAGACTAAAGCCAATTATCGTACTGCTAATTAGAAACATCGGGAGGTGTGCTAGTAATTACTGACCACCCCCCCCCCTCTGCCCCTCCCACAGTGCAGGTGCCAGGATGTAGTGTTGGGACTTTGGTTCTTAGGCACTACTGGCCGAAAGGCGATACTACGCTGATGCGATATTTCCCGCCGTAGCTGGGTAGCGTCACAAACAGAGGCAAGGATTCTTTCTTACCCATCCCCAGTGATATATATATATATATATATATATATATATATATATATATATATATATATATATATATATATATATATATATATATATATATATATATGTAAGGCGTTGCCAGACGCCGCTTTTGCATGTGGTTTTGCCTAACGTGAAATACATCCATATATTCCCTTTTCCACCAGTAATTTAGGAAATGAAGTAATTGTTGTTGTTGTTGTTGTTGTTGCACTAGTGTTACAACTGTTGTGGGCTGGTTACTTGAGCCGTGGTGTTGCATGGGGGACGACGAATGGTTTTACACGGCCACTGTTTTGACCACACTATATATTGGCGAGTCACTCAGGCGTCTACTGACGTATGACAGAGGTATGTTATCATTGTTTCCATATTCCTCTCATGATTATATATATATATATATATATATATATATATATATATATATATATATATATATATATATATATATATATATTGTTATTTTCCTGGCGTTGTGGTATTTTTTGTTCGTACATGTTTCAACTCGCTTCTCTTCATTTGAATTTCATATTTTTTTTTATTGTTGCCTACGTATTTTTACGTGTGCTTGTGTTACTTATTTTTCGGTTTATATATAAAAAGAATTGTAGTTCAGTTCCTGCTTTTGTTCCTCTCCACATTTGTTTCCTTAGCTCCATTCATATTCGTTTTTTTGTTCTCAAAGGCATTATTTTACTCCTCTCGTCTTTTGTTAATCCGCAAAGTCTTTTGTTGGTGGAACTTCACTCGCAAACCGTGGGGAGGTATCCTGGCCTCGGGCCTCACCGTCTGGCCGGTATTACGTTACTGCTGACGGAAGCGATAGGTCCTGCCCAGCTCCGGCCAGAGCCCCCGTACTCTCGTCTAGGGTAATTTAACATTAATCTAACAACTTTGGGAATGACCCCCCCACGTCCCAGGGTGTTGAATAGCTTATCCCCTTGAACACGACGAGACGAACCCTTGTGTATGATGACCTGGCCGTTGACCTAAGCCATCAAGACGATCGGGTCTGAGGTCAGCCCATCATGCTCGCATCGCACCGTCGTCCACAAGGGGGTCACGCCCTCATGGTGATGAGCCTTGCCGTCGTGCTTAAAGGTCGTCCAGTCGTGGTCGTGGGTCATATAGTCGTGCTCATGGGTCGTACCGTCGTGTTCAAGGGTCGTACCATCGTGCTCAAGGGGTTAACAGTGTTCCCCGTATGTGACCTGCCTGTTGACCAGTGGTGAGGGGTCATACTTCCCCCACCTGTGATCATGATGTCCACACGTGAGGCACAACGTGGCAGGTTGGACCCCCAACTGAACCACGCGGGTAATTATGAATGTTCCTCTGTCTCCAGGGACCAGCCTGATTACTATCTTAACTACGACGTGCATACGAAGCTGGGGGGTCAGGTGGGCTTCCCCCCCCCCCAAGCAAGATATACGTACGTACTAAACCTGGGGTTAGGTTCTCCTCGTACACGAGTTCTGTGTCAGTGTAAGGCTAGGGTCAAGCTGACCTCTTGGATTTTCGTCAAGAAAGTCTCTCTCAAGGGTCGAGTTTTCCTTCCCTCTGGTCGTTTTTCTCTCTGGGGTCGAGATTTTCCTCTCTGGGGTCTAGCTGTCCTCTTCCCCTAGAAGTGCACAGGCCTTAAAATGGTGTCGTTTTGACCTCTTAAACCAATCGCATTTGAGTCGTATCCCTGAGTGGGACTGCCTTCCTAAAATCAGCTGTATGCACACACCCCCACACAGGTCAGTTTCCCTTCCTCTTGCACAAGATATTGCCTTAGTCTTTTGAGTCAAGCTTTCTTTCGAGAGAAAGTGACGTGATAAGCTTAGGTTCTGGTGTTTCAAGCTGCTATCGTCTTTCTGGGTGTGTGCGCTGCTGGTCATGAAGCAGTTTGGCCCAAGGCAGTGTTTTTCATTAGGGTTTAAACTCGCGTCTTCCATTATTCATGGCAGCGGTTGCCTTGGGATCTCAAGACTGATTGGCTGAAAGTCTTAGCCCTCCACTACCTTAGAGAATGGCTCAGGTCAAAGGTCACGCATTTCTACCCAGGGGTCACGCCGTCTTGGTGTATGGACTTGTTCAAAGGTTGTATCGTCGTGTACAAGGATCGTTCTCTCGTGTTCAGGGTGTTCGTGTCGCTCGAAAGTGGAGGGGTTGTGTGTGTGTTGGTGGATGGAGAGAGAGAGAGAGAGAGAGAGAGAGAGAGAGAGAGAGAGAGAGAGAGAGAGAGAGAGAGGTACCACATTTGGGTTTCGAGACAGGACAGGTACGCGAGCGTGGGAGGCGAACCTCCTGGGGTGGACGAGGACTAACTAGGTTGAGGTGCGAAATGCCATCCTAGTGCCGTGATGTATCACTTCCCTGTAACTCATTTATCATTGTCCTCTGGTCTGTTAACTCCCCTGTAACTTGATATTGTCCTTCATTGCACAACTTGTAACTCGTTATTATCCAGCGCTCGGGTAGACCCCCCCTTGGAACTCGTAAGTGCCGCCGTGCCTTGTTAAACCTTGTAAAACTTCGATAATTATAATTGTTCTGCGTTTTCTCTATCCGTCTTTTATGTCTTATATTCGTCCTACGCTTGTTGGACAACTCCGTAACTCACATATTGTCTTGCGTTCTGTAACTCGTTATTGTCTTGTGCTGTGCTAAATGCCCCGATAATTCATTGATTATCCTGCACTGTGTTAAAACCTTTGGAACTCTTAAACCTCTGGAACTCGCCAGTTAATCTCCTCTGTGAAACTCCCCGTACCTCTCCTTATCTTTTCCAAGCGACTGTAATTGTTTGAGTTATCAGACGATGCTCTTGAGAGGCTGTTTTCAGATGTGTGGCCCAGACTGGTGTATATTGACACTTATTTTCTGTTTATCTCGTCGTAATCAACACACAAGGTTAGAGGGTTGATGTCCAAAGGTGTCTGCTTGTACCTCTCTGACCTTAGTGATGATAGACGATAGATATTGACTCTTGAAACGCAGACTTTCGATTGGAAATACGCGAGCTATATAGACGCCATAGTCAACTACAATGGCATCTGTTGGCTGTGGCTAGAACACAGAAGGTACAGGCCAGGCGTAGTTGTATGCTGGAATCTGTTCACGGGAGCTGGAATACTGGAGGTGGAGGCCAGGATCAGTTGTGTTGGCTATGTAAGGAGTTAGCTGTTAGCGGGAGCCAGAACACAAGACCTGTAGGCTAGAATCAGCTTTATTGGGGCGCCGTTAGCACGAGCTACATCCCATGCTCTTTAACGCAAGGCATTATACCTCCGAATGTTGAAGTTCATGAAGGATTTATAGATTTGCTCTTCGGTTCAAGTTGGGTTTTGTTTGCACGCGTGTGCGTTTGTATGTGTGTGTGTGTGTGTGTGTGTGTGTGTGTGTGTGTGTGTGTGAGGGGAAAGATTTTGTGTACATATGTATGTTTGTCAGTGTAGACCCCCAGAGTGACCCACTGCATCAGTGGCACAGGTCTGTCCACCACCCCAGGTGATTAATGAGCGTCATTATATCAATAAATCCTTCCCTCCTCCCCTCCCCCCCAGCACTGTAGACTAGACAGGTACTAATGACCCGAGGTAATTGATAGGCCTTTTGTTTTTGCTGTTGTGGGTCGTGTTTTGCCGAGCCAGATGGATGGTACACTGGCCGCTAAATATGCTCACTTTGTTGCTCGCCTGTGTGACCAGTGCGTCTCATGATGGTATTATGCCTGTTGGTTAGGTTAAAGTTTCGGTAAGTAATTATTTTTATCGTGGCAGACGTCTGCAAGGTACACTTGCCACAGTCTCTTGGTCATCAAGATGGCACTACCTCTACAGCTCGCCAGATCCTGTTTTGTGAGTAGGTAAATTTCTTAACATCTTGGAGTAATTTATTTCCAGGCCAGAGTTAGACAGTTTACACAGGACGCGGCTGTCCATGTTGGTGGTGCGGGATGTTCTTGTGGTCCACCTGCAGCAGTCTGTACCACCTGGAGGAGTCTATATCACCTGCAGGAGTCTGTACCACCTGCAGGAGTCTGTACCACCTGCAGGAGTCTGTACCACCTGCAGGAGTCTGTACCACCTGCAGGAGTCTGTGCCACCTGCAGGAGTCTGTACCACCTGCAGGAGGCTGTACCACCTGCAGGAGACTGTACCACCTGCAGGAGGCTGTACCACCTGCAGGAGACTGTACCACCTGCAGGAGTCTGTACCACCTGCAGGAGTATGTACCACCTGCAGGAGTCTGTACCACCTGCAGGAGTATGTACCACCTGCAGGAGGCTGGGTCTTTACACCAGTACGTGGCAGATGGCGCCTCCACACACGTGATCCTCCTCGGACAATGCTCTGACCAGCCAACGGAAGGATGCTCTCCTAATGTCCTGTGGGACGACACTTGGTGGCTGGTGGCGCGACCGTATCATCCTGCTCCGCTGATGGTTTTGCCGCCTCTTTCGTCTTCCACTGACCACCTCACTGAGTCTCCATGAATGTCAGCACATCTAGATCTTTCTTCATCTTTTTTTTCTCGTACACGTACCAGATTTGCCGGACTGTCCAAGCTGCTCATATAGAACACGTCTCCCGTCTGCTCTTCCCATCTTTCAGCGGATCCCATTGGTTCATGATTTCAGGCCATATCAGGGCAGCCGGTGAAATTACAGTGCGTATTTTTGAACGCGCCAGGTACCCCTAACCCAGAGGGGGGGATATGCCAGTGTAGAGCGACGTCGGTCCTGGCCGGGAGTGTACAGGTACCTGGGGCCAGTTTTCATTGGTCCCCACACTCCTCCTGAAGGTCCTGTTAACAGTTAGTGTATCTCTTATCTCTGGGGCTGACTGCAGGAGCTCTTATCTCTGGGGCTGACTGCAGGAGCTCTTATCTCTGGGGCTGACTGCAGGAGCTCTTATCTCTGGGGCTGACTGCAGGAGCTCTTATCTCTGGGGCTGACTGCAGGAGCTCTTATCTCTGGGGCTGACTGCAGGAGCTCTTATCTCTGGGGTTGACTGCAGGAGCTCTTATCTCTGGGGCTGACTGCAGGAGCTCTTATCTCTGGGGCTGACTGCAGGAGCTCTTATCTCTGGGGCTGACTGCAGGAGCTCTTATCTCTGGGGCTGACTGCAGGAGCTCTTATCTCTGGGGCTGACTGCAGGAGCTCTTATCTCTGGGGCTGACTGCAGGAGCTCTTATCTCTGGGGTTGACTGCAGAAGCTCTTATCTCTGAGGCTGACTGCAGGAGCTCTTATCTCTGGGGCTGACTGTAGGAGCTTTTATCTCTGGGGCTGACTGCAGGAGCTCTTATCTCTGGGGCTGACTGCAGGAGCTCTTATCTCTGGGGCTGACTGCAGGAGCTCTTATCTCTGGGGCTGACTGTAGGAGCTCTTATCTCTGGGGCTGACTGCAGGAGCTCTTATCTCTGGGGTTGACTGCAGGAGCTCTTATCTCTGGGGTTGACTGCAGGAGCTCTCTCAGTCGGGGAAGACCGGAGTGACGTGTGGCAAACACACGACTTCAGCGGGCGATCGTGTTCATCATTCTAGATCTTTTTCATTAATTACAAAGTGAAGGAGGATCCTTGTGTTGCAGAACCCCCAGGGGCTCGTGTCTGGGGTCGACTATGACGTCATGAACACGAGAGAACAGGTCGACCTAGAGGAAGGGTAGAGGTTGACAACATTTAATGTTCACAGACTAGTGTTATCTGTTCTCCATCCACAGAGTAGTGTTATCTGTTCTCCATCCACAGACTAGTGTTATCTGTTCTCCATCCACCTCACTGGGATTTCTGGTTCTCATCTGTGAACATTGAGTGGTTGCCTTGTATGAATAACAAGTTACAAGTTGTATTTATAGTGCGAATATATATATATATATATATATATATATATATATATATATATATATATATATATATATATATATATATATATATATATATATATATATATATATTAAGCTGTAGCTTTGGAATATGTCGCGATGTGTATTGTATTGATGGGGAATTATTATTATTATTATTATTATTATTATTATTATTATTATTATTATTATTATTGATGTTCTTGTTATTTATTTGGAAAACGACGTGAGGCATTGAACTATGAAATAGTATTTAGAATACGAGAAGATATTACCCGACAGATTTTATAACAGACAAAAGTAAAGGCAGTGATGAATGAATACATGTATGATAACCATTCAGAATGTTTCTGGTTATTATTATAACGGGATAGAAACAGACGAGGAGTGTGAAGGCGTTACTGTTAACAGGAGGGAGAGATGATGTGTAGCATTGTGTGTGTGTGTGTGTGTGTGTGTGTGGCAGTTTAGTATTTTGGAAGCAGGCCACTGGGTGAGTAGTGGCTGGAATGTTGATTGGCTAATCATACAGATTTGGCTCACGTGATTGGCAGAGTGAGGATATGGATTATACTAAGAGTGTAGAGTAGTATTCTGTCTGTTGACTACATCAGTGTTATAATGTAAGCTGTCAGGATACGTATATTTTCATGTCAGGTTAGGTTAGGTTAGGATGGTCGGGAAGTATTTGCATTGTGTTACGAGTCGTGTTTCAACCTGTGTGTGGGAAGTATTGCTGATCCTACACCTTCCACATTTTCTGTTCTTTAATATCAAACCACTTTAAGTCAATAGTTCCGCTTGAGGGATTCAACTAGTTCGTAATCCACGGGAAATCCTCTTTTGGAGGCGTGGTTTGCCTCCCTCGCTCCCTCGGGCTGCCACCCTGCGTCTCACCAGTGTTCTGGACGGGGAAAAAACCGACACACCTCAAACTCCAAGACGTCGGCCAAGTTTAATTACCTGACAGCCAGTCCGGCTCTCCCTCGTAATTGCCAGAATATTCTCTCAAGCTGCTGGTGGTGGTATATACGCGCCCGGGTGGTATACCAGGATATGTCCCCATAAGCACACACACACACACCTTGTGTACAGCACAGCTTCACTCTAGCCTTTGTCAGCAGCTGCAGGCGCTGCACCACAGCAGCTGAGCTGTGCGTTACATTTCCATGGCGGTTTGCTCCGTCTGGCTCAGCGTATCCAGGCAAAATAAGGTCATTCGAAATGTTGACCGTTGTGAGCGTCTGTCGCCCGACGGTACGACCAGTGAGCACGACGGTACGGCCTGTAAGCACGACGGTACGACCATTAGGTATGATGGTAGGGCCTATGAGCACGACGGTACGACCCATGGGTACGATGGTACGGCCTGTGAGCACGACGGTACGACCCGTGAGTACGATGATACGGCCTGTGAGCACGACGGTACGGCCCGTGGGTACGATGGTACGGCCTGTGAGCACGACGGTACGACCCTTGGGAGTAATGGCGCGGTCTTTTAACCTGACCTTTACAGGTCACGTTAAAAACCAAGTCATTCGTAAATTTGTTACCAACAGTTGACGTAGAGCGTGATGTCATAAACAGCAAGCCAGTAATTGCTGCCAACCACACCTGACCGCTAATTACCCTCACTAAATACTTCACTCCCTCCCCTCCAGATCAAAAACAATTTAATTACGTTAATCACACGTACCGCCAACCTTGTTTAAACGGACCGTTGACCTGAGCTCTACGACCGGTTACCTACTCTGACCTGTTGAGTGGGAATGTACGACCTTTGGCAACAACGTCGTTTCCTGCGGAATGTACGACCCTTGGGTATGGTGGCCTGGCTTGAGACTGCATACTACCGTCGTGCTCAGGAGTCGTGCCGTCGTGCTCAAGAGTTGTAACGTCTTGTTTGTTCAAGGATCGTACCGTCGTGTTCAAGGATCGTAACGTCGTGTTCAAGGATCGTACCGTCGTGTTCAAGAATCGTACCGTCGTGCTTAAGTCGTACCGTCGTGTTCAACAGTCGTACCGTCGTGTACAAGAGTCGTGCCGTCGTGCTTGAGTCGTACCGTCGTGTTCGAGTCGTACCGTCGTGTTCAAGGTGTTCAACGTTAAGTTATTTTAAGTATGTGGACCTCAGATGACCCAAGCGACCAGTATGATAGCAAGACGTGGATGATGTGTGTGCGGAGGGGTGAAGACATATATTGGCTGTTCGTGTGGTTCCTGGTCAATGCGGATACAAGCACTTTAATTGAGGGTTCTATACCAGGCCACTCCATACCCCAGGCACCACCGCTTGTCATGACTCTCTCTCTCTCTCTCTCTCTCTCTCTCTCTCTCTCTCTCTCTCTCTCTCTCTCTCTCTCTCTCTCTCTCTCTCTCGTGGTAGGTGCCTCGAAACCGTTCAGGTGGTACGTGGTGTTAATCTTCAAAGGATCCAGTCCTTAGTAAAAAGGATATGGATACATTTCGTGTATTTAAAGAGTGTCGGACAGTTTACTTTACACAGACTGTCTGTGTTAAGTAACGCCAGAAAAGTAAGATTTACTTAACTCCAAAAGTATTTCAGTAGGACTTGGACTCTCGACGTAAGCTGTTACGTTAAGTGGAGCGGAGAGAGATTAGTTTTATGAGTGTAGGAAAGTGTGGCAGCCAGTGTATTAGTAGCGTGTACCTTTATATGATTTTATGAATTGGTCCAACCGTTTCCTCAGCTCTAAGTAAAGCTTATGTAAATTGCCTTATGCATAAATTTGCATCGGCGACGAAGGAACAGTGTGTGAAGATTAGATTTTAAGAGTGATATCCGGATCCTTCCATTTGTTCAGTCCTCGAGTAGGAAGAGTCGGGTGGAGCAAAGCTTTAGCGGCAGTGTCAGTGGACGACGTATCCCTGAAGCTTGGTCAGCTGTGGGTCCTTCAGGGTAGAGGCAGCAGGTGAGGAGGGAGATAGTACCAGAGAGACGCGTCTCCCTGCCCTCGAGATGTGAAGTCTCACAGGTTAAGCGGGAGCTCTGGTCACGCGTGTGTCATTACCCATTATAGTGTAAGGGAGGGAAGCTTATACTCGTCTGTGTGTGTGTGTGTGTGTGTGTGTGTGTGTGTGTGTGTGTGTGTAGCTAAGTCTCTCTCAAGTTTTATGCTCCATGATTAAAGATAAGATGAATTAAGACACCTGTAGTTGAAGATAATACTGGTGATTCATAGACCAGACAAGCGATCTATGTTAGTTCCTCAAACGATATATATATATATATATATATATATATATATATATATATATATATATATATATATATATATATATATATATATATATATATATATATATGACATGTCATTAACAGATGAATCTCCTGCTTTACAATAGTTATGGGTAAAAAATAAACTTCAGCTATTGTTTTCGATGCTTGGCTGTGTGATTATCATATTGATGTGTGATCATCAAACACGACAGATTAAGGCTTGTTTTTGTTTACATAGTAATTTGTAGTTGATATCCAGGCATTGTGTATAATACGATGCTCGGTCAGTCATATTTGATGGACAATTAGTTTATGTTGGGATTAGAAGAAATCGCGATTGAATTTTGAAATGATGTTTTGATTCCAGGATTGTAATAGTCGTCTGTAAGCATATTATTGCTTGACTGAGGGACACTGTCTTAATGGCCTACGGATATGGAGGCGTGGGACTCGAATTCCACAGTAAGCCTACAGTGTGGAGGCCTGAGACCCATATTTCATGATGACACACACACACACGCCTCGCTGTTGCCTTATATTCCTCACGTTGTGAAGGTGTTGGTATCATTATCTCATCAGTATTTTCCTGTGTAGATAACAGTGAGTTCATAGCTCTAGTGTTCCTTTAAATGTTCTCCAAATGGAAAGGTTTCTCTTCATTGTACGTTGGTGTTTTGCCTTATATGTTATGTCTGGTTCATATTGGTGATTATGATTATTATTATTATTATACACAGTGGTAGTTTCATGCGTCTTCGTTGACGAGAAATGTGTGGCCATAACCCCTTGAGCACGACGGTACGATCCTTGAGCACGACGGTACGATCCTTGAGCACGACGGTACGATCCTTGAGCACGACGGTACGATCCTTGAGCACGACGGTACGATCCTTGAGCACGACGGTACGATCCTTGAGCACGACGGTACGATCCTTGAGCACGACGGTACGATCCTTGAGCACGACGGTACGATCCTTGAACACGACGGTACGGTCCTTGAGCACGACGGTACGATCCTTGAACACGACGGTGCGATCCTGGAGCACGACAGTACGATCCTGGAGCACGACGGTACGATCCTGGAGCACGACGGTACGATCCTTGAACACGACGGTACGGTCCTTGAGCACGACGGTACGATCCTGGAGCACGACGGTACGATCCTGGAGCACGACAGTACGATCCTGGAGCACGACGGTACGATCCTGGAGCACGACAGTACGATCCTGGAGCACGACGGTACGATCCTGGAGCACGACAGTACGATCCTTGAGCACGACGGTACGATCCTGGAGCACGATGTAATAACCTCTCTCGGTATCATAGCGTGACCTTTTGACCTAACGTCAGCGGACACCAGGTCAGACACCCGAGGGTGGCAGCTGTGATGCCCAAGTGGTTAGGTGCGGTGCCTCGTCATACATTATGGCCATTCATGTGGTTAGAAACGGATGGATAGACCTTGAGGTAGACGGAGTGGCCAGTTGTGTCAGGACCGTGGTGAGTGCGAGCTGTATTTCTCCTCCAGCCCGGAAGGCCCCGGCCCTGCCATAATACCCTGCCACCTCATAACCACACACACACACACACACACACACACACACACACACACACACACACACACACACACCTTGGTGACCTTCTACTCCTGTATTATACATTGTGATCTTTAACCTACAAGGTCTTAACGCCCATCCCTCGTGTTCCATTTAGTTAACGTCCGTTTTCTACCATTTTTCCTCCCTCTGTCTTCTACACGTTTCCAGCCTTCCTGTTCTGCTGCTTTCCGACCTTCCGTTTTCAACGTTTTCTAACCTTCCTCTTTAGATTTGCAACAGTGAAAATTTTGTCCCCGTTTTGTTTAGTATTCCAACCTCCGTTTTCTAAGTTTTCCAAGCTCTTTCCTCAGTTTTACAACCTCCATTTTGTAGATATCTATTCTTAATAACCTTAAGTGTAGGATAATCTGATTATAAACTTTCATGTGTATAGAAACTGCAGAGTGAGAAGGACCCAGAAATCATTATTATTGTTTGATTCAAAGTGTTCCGCTGTGGATCGCTTTTAATGGCTCTGAATAATTAAATGCTCTAAAATACAGCATGTTGGAATCCCGGCCTCCTGTTTGGTGCCAGTTAATTGATACAGTTCCCTTTTATAAATGACTATCGAATGACCACAAAAACTACAACGAAAATGAAAAGCACTAAACTCTATGTGTATATATATATATATATATATATATATATATATATATATATATATATATATATATATATATATATATATTAATTCAACCTCCAGGACCAATTTCATGGTTCTCCACAGCTTAAAAGTCTGCGCTCCATTCGGGAGCAGGATACGGCGGATTCCTTTGAAGCAGATTTGTCCTGGACGAGAGTGTGCTCCTATATTGTCCCTCGAGGATGATAACAACTTCGCCGAAGGTGACATCTGGCGGCTCTTGACGCTACTGCTTAAAGGCGGAGCCGGGGAGCGAGGCTGTATTATTCCAGTGTACATTATCATTACATTATACGTGACAGACTGGATGTATGCAGATGAGGCCCTGCTTGGTTTATTCAAGACGCTACATTACTGAGGCGGGATAGCCGGTGAGGGCTAAAACACACACACACACACACACACACACACACACACACACACACACACACACACACACACACACACACACACACCTACCTGTCCCAGGACCCGTTTCTGTGGATCTCCTGCAACGCTCAGGAGGCCAGCCACGTCCTCAACTATGCAATGTTTTCCTGTGTGGAGGTCGTATCGTAGGCACGAAAGGGGGGATCTTGTCCTGGGTCGACGGGTGTTGATGTCGGAGAAATGGACGCTGAATGAGGCGGAGAGAGAGAGAGAGAGAGAGAGAGAGAGAGAGAGAGAGAGAGAGAGAGAGAGAGAGAGAGAGAGAGAGTAACTCGTACACGGCCGTGGAGTGCAGGGCCAGATGGTGTGTGGGGTGTGCTAGCACCAGATGTGGGAGGTGTAGTTAGAGCAGGTGTGCCGGGGTGTAAAAGGTGGTGGGGAAGTTAGTGCAGGTGTGGAAAAGATGGAGGAAGTCTTAATGAGTTATCTCACTGTTGCCAACGCCACCACACCTACACACTCTCCTCCTGATCATATACTTAAAATACCAACTGTATATATATATATATATATATATATATATATATATATATATATATATATATATATGTATATATAATCATCTGGAATCATCAGGGGTCTGAGAGTTGGCTGGAGTCCTCTGGTTCTCAGGTTCCAAACACTTGCAGCCCTGGTGGTTATCTATCGCTGGCCTGAGCTTCCATCACATCTATCACCCTTTTCCATTTCCCTTACATTTCCTGTCTCTCTTCCTCTGGTATTTCCCTTTTTATCCTCCTTTCTTTATCTCTTATCTTTATATTTTTCCCCCCTCTCTCTCTTTACTTACGCTCCTCAGTCTTATCTTTTGCTCTTTACGCCAGCCAGAATAAATTACATAATTGCGTTTCAGAAATATTTTCAGTAACTTTGAATATATCGTCTCCTTTTTATAACACGGTAGAGTCTCGCTGGAGCCTTACGTAATACCCGGAGGAGCTTTCAGGGAAGTGTGTGTTGATTTGTTACTTGTGTAATATCAGAGGCAGCCCTCGACCACGTATGTCTATCTGAGGCGCTCTTTTATTTGAACATGTAAGGTAAACCAGAACACATATGTGGCTTTTAGATACAAGTCTCATGTATAAGTCAGTATTTGAACATACGTGTGTGTGTGTGTGTGACAGATATTGGTCTAATATATAAGGTCAACTGTGAACACATGTAAATCTTATTTATCCCCATATATATCCAATTCCGTATCTCTTTTCCCACTACCTTATGTCCTGGTTACTATCTCTGCAACTCTTACCTTATTATCTTCTGTTGCTTAATTTCTCCTGCCTCCATTCTGTATCTTTCCCTTCGTCCTACGTCTTTTCCAGCCCTATCTTCTCCCTGCCCATGCCTCTCCCGCCTCTCTTATTTCTTATCTCTTTCCCTCTATCAGTCTCTTCCTTGCCCTACAAGATAGTGTCTTACCTCTCTTTCTTTTCACCTCTTATCGCAGGCTTCCCACGATATACATTTACATAACAGCTACTCTCTCTCTCTCTCTCTCTCTCTCTCTCTCTCTCTCTCTCTCTCTCTCTCTCTCTCTCTCTCTCTCTCTCTCTCTCTCTCTCTCTCTCTCTCTCTCTCTCTCTCTCTCTCTCTCTCCCTGAAAGCTTACCAATTAGTTGTGACAGCCATACAGATATAACCTATATTGCACCAACTAATTATGCTTTAGTTTTTTTATTTTGAAATATGCAAACCTCGTTTATGGAAGGCCGGACTAAACCCCCGGCCCAAAAGCGCACCATTTTTTGGAAAAAAAAAGAAGATAGTGTTGCGTTCAATTCCATACGAGTTATTAATATAATTGGGGAATTATTATGATACTCTAATAGCGATATACCCAATTTTTCGCCTGATTTTATATCAATGCCTCTAACCCAGCCCTGTTAACGTGACCCGGTTTGACTTATGGTTACATGTATTACGCCCTTCCAAATTCTCTTACAATTACTTTTTATTTTTTTGTTTCAGCCACAGCCTTCCCCCCCATTACGCCTACCCGTCCCCCATTACGCCTGCCCGTCCCCCATTATGACACATTTTCGTGTTTACAGTAAGACACGGGAGCACTTCGATCGGCTTCCCCCATACCCCATTTTTGCTTTCCCGTACCCCATTATGACACTTTAGTGGCACCCCATTTCGCCTCTCCATTCCCCATTATGACAAATTAGTTATATTCAAACCCCATTACGGCCTCCCTCATACACCATTGTGACACCCAGTTTTAAGTGGACCCCATTACGTTACCCCATCACCCAGATGACACGCTTTCTTTAATGGCATCCCATTCCTTCCCATACCCCATCATGACCATATCTGTGTTTGGTGATAGTCAAGTGATACTGTAGCCAGACGTGTTACCTGAGAACGTGCTGGTGTGTGTGTGTATGTATGTGTATATATGTATGTGTGTGCGTGTGTGTGTGTGTGTGTGTGTGTGTGTGTGTGTGTATGTGTATGTATGTGTGTGTGTGTGTGTATGTATGTATGTGTATATGTGTGTGTGTGTGTGTGTATGTATGTGTGTGTGTGTGTGTGTGTGTGTGTGTGTGTGTGTGTGTGTGTGTGTGTGTGTGTAATGAAGGCTTAGCTTGTGTTTTTGACTTTAACCTCTGACCTTGATCATCTGCCCTCCGGCCCTCCACGCTTGGCTTTTTTGGCCCGACTTTTGACCTTTATCACACCTAACCCAGCCTTTGACCTTTGACCCCCCCCCCCCCCACACACCCTCCTGATGTTTGACCCAGATCACCTGACGTTTGGGCTGGCTACCTACGCCCGACCTCTGACCCTGCCTAATGAACAGTGACGCACCACTTGACCTATTAACCTCCACTCGACCTTTAACACCCCCCGCCCACTGCTCCACATGTCGTCACAGGACTGAATGGTCAACAAAACTCAACATTAACATCCATCTGGTTATTCTTATGTTTTCCCCTGGGTCACTAACTGCACCAGGGTGACCCTTGACCTCGGTGACCTCTCCCGTGCTGGTGCACCACTTTCCACCAATACGGGACACGGGGTTTCCACCTTTTATCCCTGGCGTTCGTTATCTGGGAATGTAAATGATTTAATGGTCATCTGAAATATGGTTAATAATGATGATAATGAAAACATTAATAATAATGATAATAATAGTAATGATAATAATAATAATAATAATGATAATAATAATGATAATAATAATAATGATGATGATGATAATGATGATAATAATGATAATGATAATATCGGTCATGCTCCAGGTTCAACATGATTGATGTCACCCCCCTGCCTACGTTAGGTCCAGGGTCAGAGTGTAAAGTTTGACCTGTAATGACCTAAGTATCCATCACGGGCATTGACCTGGTCCCTCAGGGCTTACGTCCTTGTCTGGGATGTGTAGGATCCACGATGGTTACCTCCAGGGGTGAGAGGGTCAAGGAAACCCTCCTGTGTTTAGCTAAGGACCTGGATCACAGAAGGATTCCGTAGGGAATGTATCATTTATTCTATATTAGAAGGAAATAATTTTCTGTTGGAAGTTCTGTGGTGGTAATTTTGCCTTTTATACCCAGCCATGTTCATCAACTTATGTCTGAGAGGTAATGTGTTTCTTCAATTATCATTATCATCATTATTATTATTATTATTATTATTATTATTATTATTATTATTATTATTGTGTTTGTTGTTGTTATTATTATGAATTTCCAACATGAACACCTGATTTTTGCTAGACGTGGTTTAGCAGCTTTGTTGTGGCCGTTGTAAAGTTGTTTATGAAGTCATTTTGGGTCTCGACGTCAGTATAATTTGTATCAGGTTGTCAGATGAGGAGGTTATGCTGTGGGGCATCTGATTCAAGTCTTGTATATACTGTGAACGTTGTGGTACTCCCGGTTTCCTCTCCCTGGTTACCCCATCCCAGCCACACTTCTCATCCACACTTGCGATCCCCCCTTCCCAGCTCACTCTCCCAGCGCAGTCGTAACAGCAGTACAACACACACCTGGAGTGGGTCATGCAGTCACCGTTATCATAGGAGGATCAGGGTCACGGCCCTTATTATAACCATTACGGATTAAGATTCTGGAGGCCAGGGGTATGATTCAGGGCATTGGATGAGGGTCGTCCCGAGACCCCAGACCGTGGATGTGGGAGGTGACAAGCTTGCAAGTTAGTGCCGGACCACATGACTGGTGCCACACCTGGTCAGGAACACCTGTTATCCTGGCAGTGTCTGTGGTAATTACTGTGATGTCGCACCTGTCGTGTGTTGTGTTGGGAGGATAGTGCACGTTGACATACTTGGTCTCAAAGTTTATTTCGGGTCCTATTTTATCTTAAGTGGTATTGGAGTCCGATTCCTTTCTCCTCCTTTCCCCGGGGTCTTCAGTTTGTTTACCCAGAAGGTATTCGAGGACATCTGGACTCCTTACTGACGGTCCTAATGCTTGGACGTTTATCTCAGGGCGACACACGAAGGGCGGGGAGCTTCCACCCCGCGCAGGCCTTGAAGGAAGAAAGATCCTGTGCTCTGCCAGTGCGGGTCGACGCTTCCCCTGGTGTGTTCAGAGGGAGAGCCGCCCATATCTCTCTCTCTCTCTCTCTCTCTCTCTCTCTCTCTCTCTCTCTCTCTCTCTCTCTCTCTCTCTCTCTCTCTCTCCCTCGTTGATGACAGTTTAGAGATAGAGCTGGTTCAGTTTCAGGTGATTATAGTACTGTGAGACCCTCCACATCATCGCTTGTGAGTTGATCTTCAAGTTTCTGTTGTGGTATCAGCCGTGGCTGGGTCGTGTGTCATCCATTGTTCCAGTGTCACGTACTGACCCATCGTACGGGACTGGAATCCCAGTTATGTCAGCAGAGGGTCACCATCATCAGGGCTGTCGATAATGACCATCTCGTTTTCTGATTGCCACAGGGTTAGCGTGAGGTGGAGGTTAATGTGGATTATACAAGACGGAATATATATTTACAATTTCTTAGTTTAAGTTTTCAACTTGTCTGCGTCGACGGTGTGGCCATCTAAAGTAACGTCTGCTCTTTTATCTTGTTGAAGAATTGAGAGTAAAATTTGTCTTCAGGCAGATGTGCATCTAATACCTGGTTTGTTTTCTGGCTTGCTGAGTGCAGGGTTCGAATCCTTTTAAGTTTATTTCCTCTCTGCTGCACATGATAGACCAGAGGCCCCATTCACCCACCAGATATTTTCTCTCTCTCTTAAACTTTTTGAATCTTATTTGGAAGTAGGTCTGGCGCATCAAACGCTTGGCTTCACGACGATGTGGATTGACCCCTTGATCACGACGCTACGACCCACGGTTACGATGGCCTGGCCTTTGACCTCGACCCTTGAAGAGTTGGGTCAAAGGCCTGGCCACTTTGTCCAAGGGTCGCAAGGTCGTGGTCAAGAAATTGAATACGTTCACGGCTGTCTTCGTTTGATATCGGCTCTTGTGACAGATCTCCAATAATTGTCAGTTTTTTTTCTATAATAACCCAACATGACACGGGCGTAACATGCCCCACTCAAGGCCATTTTGGGTAAAGCAGAAAAATGTGAAGATGATGGAAGTATGACCGAGTCGTGGCTGTGCGCATGTGTATGTAGACCTGATTCGTCAGGCAGGAAGTGTTACATGAGGAGGGAAAGACTACGGAGGGAAGGGAATCCCACAGCTTGGCTGTTGGAGGGCAGAAGGAGGGATCATGAGCACCTCAGGGAAGGGACACGTTAAGGCACACATAAGGCACGTAATGTGTCATAATGTAGAGAAGATAACTTACATTTCACATGCGATGACCTTTGACCCACTGGCTCTCTCTTTAGGTCATTATTACAAAATGGTGTCGTCTTTCTTACCCTTGTGAATGTACCCAATGTCATTATTCTCTTCTGTTCCCCTATTCGTTTCCTACCTTTCATAGCTCACCCTATTTACCCTTGACCCTATTCAAGTCGACTTACCCACGTCTGTGTCGACCCCCATTACGTTCATTCCATCCCCCATCGTCTTCACCCCCCTCCCCCCATCTTCATGAACAATACTCCCGTTAACGTTCTTTCATCTACCCATCCGTGCTTTCCACACCCCATCACCCTCTCATCCACCGTGGCCCATGCACCCCTCCCATCATCCACCGTGGTCCATGCACCCCTCCCATCATCCGCCTGTACGCCCATGGCCACCCCATCATCCATTCCCCCCAGGTGGGCCCCACTCTGTTATGATCGTCCCACACCCCCCTGGCCTCCATATTGTCGGAGGCGTGGGGTGAGATGCAGCATTGTGGACGCCCGCCCGCCCTTTCCCTGCCCTCCCATCGTCCATGCAACCCCCGCAGGGCCATTCAGGGCCCGGCCCTGCCATGCGCTCCCTGAATGCCACATCAAAGGCGCTCATTTCTCAAACGGAAATAGAATAATAATTCACGTTTTCCTTTCTGGGTATTAATGGGAGGGTTGGACCCCTCCATCACGGTGCCGTAGTGGTGTCAGGAAGGAGGGGGCTGGTGGTGTCAGGAAGGGGGAGGGGCTGACGGTGTCAGGACGAGCAGGCGACGGTGTCAGGAGTGTCGACTGGGATGCATTATGTGGGTGTCTCACTTCATTATCCCCCCCCCCCTTACGATTACAGGAGGTACCAGACCCACTATTATTCCACTCACCCCCTACGAGTATAAAGGATACCACTCCACTAATGCTTCGGTAACCCCTACAGATGTATCTCCTACGCACTACCATTTACACTTACTGAACCCTTACGATCACAGCAGATACCCATCCCACACATATCTGGTCCCACACAGTTTGCTTGTCTTGGGTTGAGGTCGCTTCAGCTGGACGACGTAGTCGGCGTCTATTGCCTGCCCGTGACCTTTGACCTTTACCTGCTTGGTAAGCAGTGCTATTAAGACGTCAGCCTTGATGGCATTTTCCCCATTCATCGTTTTGGAGGAGGGCCTGCGCCTAGCCTCCAACCTTGGAGACAGGTTCAATATATATTTTTTTCTGATGTTGAGTTTAGATCATTTACCTGGTGGGAGGGGCGTCCCCTGTGGTGTGTGTGTGTGTGTGTGTGTGTGTGTGTGTGGGAGATAACAGGTGGTACCTGGCGTTATCTGCACCAACTGACGTAGCTTTAAACTTGGTGGAGCAACACTCATGTCGAGGGTCATGTCGTCTCATTACGGGGCATCATGGGTCATGACTGGCTCATCACAGTCAGCTTCAACTGTGACCTTAACTTGATGTCTCTCACTTCATACATCCTTGTGGTTAATGACTGGCTCGTCAGAATGTGTACTGATGATGACTGTCGACTCTCATGACTGATGACTGATGAATCTTGAAGATTCGTCACTAATGACTGATGAATCTTGAAGATTCGTCACTAATGACTAATGAATCTTGAAGATTCGTTACTTATGACTGATGAATCTTGAAGATTCGTTATTTATGACTGATGAATCTTCAAGATTCGTTATTTATGACTGATGAATCATGAAGATTCGTTACTTATGACTGATGAATCTTGAAGATTCGTTACTTATGACTGATGAATCTTGAAGATTCGTTACTGATGACTGATGAATCTTGAAGATTCGTTACTGATGACTGATGAATCATGAAGATCGGGTAGACGATAAGTGTGGTAATGGTTGCCTCAGGTCGTCTTGTGCTGCAGTTTTAAGAAATAAAACTAAATGTTGGAAGGATGTTAGTGTAGCGTTATGAATGATGCAACAGTATTGTAGTCAAGATAATGAGGAGGAGATACTGCAGGGTCAGTGTTGTTGTGGCAGTGTGTGATGTATCACTAGTGATGTATTTGATGTATTTATCAGTACCTGTATCATTCTTATTATCCGGGTCGCTACTGTAGTTATTCATCGAAGTCTGACTCGTTTATAAGTTGTTGTTGTTGTTAATGTTGTTGTTGTTCTTCCCTCCTCCTCCTCCTCCTCCTCCTCCCTCCTTGCATGTATATCTTCCCTTCCTCCTCCTCCTCTCCCTCCTTGCATTATATCTCCTCCTCCTCCTCCTCCTCCTCCTCCTTGCATGTATATCTTCCCTTCCTCCTCCTCCTCCTCCCTCCTTGCATGTATATCTTCCCTTCCTCCTCCTCCTCCTCCTCCTCCTTGCATGTATATGTTCCCTTCCTCCTCCTCCTCGTCCTCCTCCTCCTCCTCCTCCTTGCATGTATATCTTCCCTTCCTCCTCCTCTTCCTCCCATCATTATCTGGTGTCAGTATCAGCAGACAGTAGTGTGTGGAGGATGCAGACCCCCTTCCCCCAGGCCCACCATAACAACCCACCACCGTTGCTATGGTGACCCAGGCTACTACAGCTCTCCAGCACAGTACGCGTTACCCCCGCTGTTATATCACTCACGTGTGTCACATGTTGTTACCAAGATCACCCACTCTGGCTTGATTGAATCACAACCAGTTATGAGGGTCACTTACACTCCTATGTTAACTGTCAGCAGTGTCAGTTATCATCAAGATCACACACACACACACACACACACACACACATATATATATATATATATATATATTATTGCTATTATTATAATACTTGATCGCCGTTTCCCGCGTCAGCGAGGTAGCAGCTTGGGTACCTTTCTCTCGCCTCATACCAGGAGGCGCTCCACACACCGGTCCTCCCCTCTGTGTCCTGAACCTCACCCAACGATATTTGAGGTGAAGCTGCTGCACTGCTCTCGCCACCGTCACCTCCTGTTTCTCAGATCCCCCTTTCCCGAGTTGTGGTTCGCCACCACACGTACGTCGAACCCATGAAAGGTTCGCACAGACCACTGCGAGAGTCGTATCCTCATGTCCAGTGTATGTACAGTGGGTCCTCAAGGGTCGTAACGTCGTGCCTGAAGGTTATATGGTCGTCCTCAAGGTTCGCAGGATCATGTTCACATGTCCTATCTCGCCCAAGGGTCGTACCGTCGTGCTGCTCAAGGGTCGTACCGTCGTGCTGCTCAAGGGTCGTACCGTCGTGGTGCTCAAGGGTCGTACCGTCGTGCTGCTCAAGGGTCGTACCGTCGTGCTGCTGCAGGGTCGTACCGTCGTGCTGCTCAAGGGTCGTACCGTCGTGCTCGTGTTGTTGGTATGTTCATACCAGGTTAGGCCCCTCCCTCCTCTCCCATAGGACCGACTTGTTAACTTTTTTCCCTCCCCAGAAACCTCCCCGTGGGGAGGACAACTGCTGCCGGGGAATATATTTCAACTTTCTCCTTCATACTTTCCAGGTGGCTAAACATTGTGTTGTTAGCAGGTGTGGGGAAAAGTTGTGTACTTTGTTTCGTCTGGTAGGAAGAGAGATTCACCTTGAAGTATATATACATTATTAGTTGTATATATTGTCATGATAATGTTTACTACTGTTTTGGATGATGTTATTATTATTATTATTATTATTATTATTATTATTATTATTATTATTATTATTATTATAATACAACCTTAAGTTCATTCCCATTCACGAAGTGGTTCGTTTCTAACGCGGGAAATGGCAAATGGTATGGGTATATATATATATATATATATATATATATATATATATATATATATATATATATATATATATATATATATATGTATATATATATATATATATATATATATATATATATATATATATATATATATATATATATATAGAGAGAGAGAGAGAGAGAGAGAGAGAGAGAGAGAGAGAGAGAGAGAGAGAGAGAGAGCTGAATGTATCCCATAACGGAGGACATTGTTAATCATCTTTCATAACTTCTTAAAAAAAGGTTATCATGAGGGCAGGTGATGATAACATGTGAGACAGTCATCATGAGGGCAGGAGACTCACTTTCCCTCCCTCCTTCCCTCCCTCACACACACACACACACACACACACACACACCGCCAGCTCATCCTCAGAAATATCCCTCACAATTTACATAATAAGTATCCATGATTTTTATTGCAGCTGAGCCAGGGACTTTGTGCCTGTGGGATATATTGACACTCTCTCTCTCTCTCTCTCTCTCTCTCTCTCTCTCTCTCTCTCTCTCTCTCTCTCTCTCTCTCTCTCTCTCTCTCTCTCCCCTGGAATATTTTATATTCTCAACTGTAAAACTTGAAAGAATTTCTGCGTTGAATCAGAATCTCGAACTTGTATGTAGTTTTGGCGACGAATCATGATCGCGTGTATAGTTTCAGCGTTGACTCAGAACCCTGAACTTGTGTAGAGTTTTAGTGGTGATTCATCTGTACATTTGCTCCAGCGACCGGCCCATGTACGCGAGATTAGGATGTAAAGTAATTCAGAAATATTCCAAAAAAAGTTGTAGAAAATTAGATTTAGTTTCCAAGTTGGGCTGGAGTAGTGTGAATATTGTATCAAAGCTCTTGAGATATTAACTTATGTAATTTGTGTTGTGTTTTTGGCTTTATTACAATAATTACAACCTCGGAAGTTCTCGTGCCAGTAGTTCCAGACGTCATAAATACAACACATGTGTGGTTGGGTTTGCATGCGCGTCTTAATTATGGAAGTATTGGCAGGTCACTCATCATCTGAGCGTATTGAACCGTAAGATTTGAAATGAATTTAGACGTTTATAGAATAACCCTGACGACGAAATTCATACGGGAAAAAGAAAGAAAAAAAAAAAAGGATTAAGTTGAGAATTCATTCGAAGTACACACGAAGGTTGTAATAACATAGAGGTGTTAAGACCCTACGTGGGAGGGGTGGGTGTGTGCCAGTGTATCCAATTGGGGTGTACGAGTTGCTCGTGTTGTTCTGTGTCATGTACGAGGGCAGTTCGGTCGTTGACCGTACAACTACGACGCTACGACCCCGTGAACACGGAAGACACGACCCCTGAGCACCACGTTACGACCTTTAGCTATGGTGACCCAGACGTAAGTACGACTTGGCTCACCTGCGTTCAGAACTTGCAAATATGGCAGCAGTTTCTAAGCTCTGGCACTTGATATGCAAGACAACCTGAAAATGAGCACTAATTTCCAAGAAATTCTAATTTTGTCTCTAATCATGCAAGCACAACAATTTTGGCAGTAATTGGCCTGACATCCTCCAATTTGGCTACCAGTTTGTAAGATATATATACCAGTTTGGGCAGCAGTTTGGTAGATATTACCAATTTTGCCACCGGTTTGAGGATATACCAGTTAGCGCTGACTTGTAGTGAAGGCCAACGTGAGGTTGGTGGTGAGGTGTGACAGGTGAACACGTTGTCCCCTCGTGAGTGTGTGTTGTTCACCTGGCCTCCCCACCAGGCAGGTACGTCAGCCTGTCTGATCTGATCAACAACACAGGCGTGTGTCATTGCCTTTGAGGGTTAGGCCATCATGATCAAGGAATTGCATTCGTGGTTCGTGTGTGTGTGTGTGTGTGTGTGTGTGTGTGTGTGTGTGTGTGTGTGTGTGTGATTTACTCAAAAGGAATTATCTTGAAAGTTTTAAACTCGGGAATTTCGTTTTCCTTTGACGAACGTGTAAATGCGTCCCAGCGCCGTGTTGCCTGTTGTTTTCCGTTAGAGGTGTTGTTGTTACAGGTTTCATCGTGAGTATCGTCCTTACGTCATATTACACGGGAATGTAGACTCACCGTCGTCGTCCAGACTGGCTCCAGCTGGGCTGGAGTTAGTGACATTTGTCCTCCTGCCTCACATGGGCAGAGTCTCCGTCAGTTTGGAAAGTCTGCAACGTGTTGTTGGCACGTGTGTTGCAGGCAAGGGCTGGCCAGACCTCCCCAGTAAATTGATATGAATATATATATATATATATATATATATATATATATATATATATATATACACACACAGAGAGAGAGAGAAGAGAGAGAGAGAGAGAGAGGAGTGACCTGATGACAACCTTTTTTAAGTTTTTAAAACCATCCGATGACGTGGACAGTGAGGAGCTGTGCGAGGGATGAAGGGGTAGAGAAACAGGAGGACCTGAGGCGGAATTAAGGAAGAAACTGGTTTGAAAAGATCAGGAATTACGCTTATATTGTGTGGGTGCTGGATGAAGGGAAGACAGTGGTTGTGAACATGGTTACTACAGACACCAGACATAATTATGAGTTCTTTGACAGTACGAATACATAAGTACACACAGATACACGTGTGTATGTCTGTGTGCTGGTTTACATCCTGTATATATATATATATATATATATATATATATATATATATATATATATATATATATATATATATATATATATATATATATATTCCATCATTTGTAAATATATGAAACTATTTTTTTTTTTACGTCACACCAATATTTAATTACCTTTCGAAATATCCTCGCGGAATTTTAATCAAATAGACACGAAAGTCGTGTGGGGGAAAAATTGTGAGAATTTGAAATATGACAGAGTTGGTGAAGGGTCATGTTAACCATGTTGGACCGAGTGTTGGAATTTCGTATGTTGATACCTCCAAAACTGTGCTGTATTATGTGTATCTTACCTCCAAAACTCTGCTGTATTATGTGTATCTTACCTCCAAAACTGTGCTGTATGATATATATCTTACCTCCAAAATTGTGCTGATTTATATATATCTTACATAAAGCATATAGTGATATGTAACTTTATCTTCGTTCCTGTGATCACTAATGGATAACTTGTATATGTTACGTGCGTCTCGTGTGAAGTATATTGTCCGTCTCCCTATGTGCTGAACCGCTGGCATACTACAGGGACTTGTTGGGTAATAATACCAGTCACCATGTACCGCCAGAGGCACGCGTACCATGTTGTACCACCAGTGGTACGTGGACCGTCTTGTACCGCTGCTGGTCCACGTACCTTCTTGTACGGCCAGTGTTCAGTGTACCATTTTGTACCGGTAGTGGTACGCTTACCGTCTTGTACTGGTGGTGGTGCGCGTCTGCCCCGCTGGTTCCTTGGTTCAGTTCAATGATCTTCACGTACAACGTTCTGTTCGTCTACCCAAAGAGGCCTGGGTGTGGAGCCTCTCTCCTGAACCCATAAACTGGGATTTATGTTTGCATATATTCCTGAGGATGGGATTTACTTTGCCTGGGGGTTTGTGGGGATTTATTTTATCTGGAGGGTAAGAGGATTTATTTTATTTGAAGGGTGTGGGGAATTTGTTTCATCTGGAGGGTATGGGGATTTATTCTGTTTGAAGGGTATGGGGATTTATTCTGTTTGAAGGGTGTGGGGATTTATTCTGTTTGAAGGGTGTGGGGATTTATTCTGTTTGAAGGGTGTGGGGATTTATTCCACCTGTGGTATAAAAACACACTCATTTTATCCTTCCAGGCTCTTGTGTGTGTGTGTGTGTGTGTGTGTGAGTCTGGTGTTTGTGTAAGGGTAGAGCGGGATCATCATTGTCGTGTTCTATGGTGCTTACTTTGCTCTCAGTTTACACAGCCATCATGCCCGAGGCAGGGCCCGTCCTGGCCCTGTTGTGAGCTGTAGACTCGTTTACATGTTTACAGGAGGCACGTCAGCGTGGAGGGTAAACATGGAGAGGGTGTTTAGCGTGAAGGTTCGAGGAAATGTTTACAGCGAAGGTTCAGAAGGTTCTGTGCTTAGGTTATTATTTACTTGGTCTTTGACCTGACCGTAAAGCAGCAGGTTAAAGGCCAGGCCATCATATCCAGGGGTCGTACTGTCGTGATCAAAGGGTCGTACCGTCGTGCTCAGGTGTTGGTAGAGATGCGTGTGGTACGGCAGCAGCTGACGAAGGTCGTTATGTGGAATGGAGAGAGAATCTCCGACAGATATGATTCATTTACACGTGGAGAGAGAGAGAGAGAGAGAGAGAGAGAGAGAGAGAGAGAGAGAGAGAGAGAGAGAGAGAGAGAGACGATGATTTACGAAAATAGTAAATGAAAATGCGGTGTAAAACGTGTTAAAAGTACCCGTGAAAAGGCGATGAAGTTTAGGTTAGTGAAGAGGGAACTTCAGGTGACATTAACTTCGGTTCTGCGCCAGGAAATGCAACGGTAAACTTCGCCCATGAAACACGGTTAGGAAAACTTCCTGACCTGACCTCCCGAAACTTGGCTCTGGGTTTATTAGTCGATATAAAACGCTTGTCCGTTGTTTGATAAATGGTATATTTTGGTTTATGGGGAGAGTGTGAGTAATAAAGATATACAGGATTTATTAATCGGGGATAAAATCAGCTTTGGGAACAGATACCTCAGAAGGATGTTTTAACATTAGATGGGATTACTCAAGGAACCTGTTAAGGGATTGGATGGTTTACGTGGAATAACACGTTACAGAACTTCAGAAGAATTTAAGGCTACTGTTGGATTACACGATCGAGCGTGAGTGGTATTATGACCGTGAATATCACTGAAGAACCTGAGAAGGATTTTTAAGGGTAATTAGGGATTACTCTTAAGGGATTTTGAGTTGACGTCGAAATTAAAGAACCAGAGAGAGAATTTAAGCTCCCTGTGGGTATCACTGTGGCGTGACTTACATGGGCAGTTGTACTGTGTAGTCATCAGTGCCATTTGCTGGCATTTTGAAGAGTATGGACAGCATTACATTGTATAAAGCTTTTCATTTAGCACAGGACATGGAACTGGGAGGAACTTTGTGGTGTGTGGCACGTAGTAAGATGACCGATGTTGCATGAGGAAGAGGAGGAGATGATTCAGAGGTAGGATGATGAGGCACCAGACGAAAAGACACGGGAATATTTTACATAAGAGGAAATAAAACAAAATTAAAGTACTGGAAATTTTATGTAAAGAAAGGTTTTGTAAGTTAGAGGAGGAGAGAACGTAGTTTAGATATGTGGAGAATAATATATGCTATGCAGACTTAAAGGACATATCTCTGAAGTAATAGTAAGGGAATTGATTTGAGATGGAACACGGGAAGAAGTGGAAATATTTTAGAAAGAATGTCGTTGAAAATTGTGTAACGGGTCTCAAGACTGTTAAGATGAAATTATGAAATCGGTGATTTTGTATTTCTCCATACTTCATCGCCGTTTCCCTTGTTAGCGAGGTAGCTCCTGGGATGAACAGACTCTTGTTCGTTCTCCAGCCGTCGTGTGTAATGCATAGATAACAGACGAACGTTGAAACGGGTTTTTAATATTGTGTAAACTGAAGGGGTTGAGGCACTTTTCAAGGAATGAAGAGAATATATATATATATATATATATATATATATATATATATATATATATATATATATATATATATATATATATATATATATATATATATATATATATATATAATCCCTGGGGATAGGGGAGAAAGAATACTTCCCACGTATTCCCTGCGTGTCGTAGAAGGCGACTAAAAGGGGAGGGAGCGGGGGGCTGGAAATCCTCCCCTCATTTTTTTTTTTAATTTTCCAAAAGAGGGAACAGAGAAGGAGGCCAGGTGAGGATATTCCCACTTAGGCCCAGTCCTCTGTTCTTAACGCTACCTTGCTAACGCGGGAAATGGCGAATAGTTTGAAAGAAAGATATATATATATATATATATATATATATATATATATATATATATATATATATATATATATATATATATATATATATATATATATATGAAATAAAGAAATAGATTGGGCTTGGGGATGAAGATTGGAGAAGCTAACCGTGAGAGATGTGATGGGGTGGGGTTGGAGGTGAGCAGGATTGGCAGAGAGAGAAGTACTCCGGCGCGTCAGTTGTGTGCGGGAGAAACGTCCTCACCCAGAGCTGTTGTGTACGAGGCAGTGTTGCCAGTGGTAGACGATGACGTCTCTCCAGATGGTCACACTTTCCTGCTCGACTCAGGTACAAAGTTTTCCTCCAGCACACATCTTTCTTCCTTGATAATGATTATTTTTTACCCATTATTATCAAGTTTGTTGTTCTTCTGTTATATAAGACTGTTTTGATGGTTTCTAGTACAATATTGGTGTGTTCTTGTGGTAGAACTTCCTTGTTATCTTCCTCATCTGTCGTATGTGTCGTCATTATCGGAGATATGTTGTTGTTGCTCTGATCACACACGTCTCACACGCCATAAAGGGCTACACAGACATTCTGCTGTGTTGATGACCAAGACATTGTCTTTGTTCCTTGTGTCGTATTTGCTTTTCTTACGCTGATCTTTATTATCGTTCTGTCTTTTGTTCCTGTTATTATTATTATTATTTTCTTTATTATTATTATTTATTTATTTATTTATTTATTTATTTATTTATTAGTTTTTGTGGTAGGACGGGGCCGAAGTTGATCTGAATACCTTACAGACTAGTATGTAATGTCCAACACAGTTTGTTTGTCTCGTGTTTTCTAAGATGTGACAACTTGCTGTTGTCAGATATACTGTCGAGGCGCGTTGTCAAAAACTGTTGGGTCAGTAAATCATAATTTCAGTCTCTGAGCTGTTTACACGGAGGGAACTGGCCGAGGAGAAATTACGGTGGAGACCGTCCAACTCCCCAGAGGTCAGAGATAACCTGGGAGGCAAACTTGAAGTTTCCTTACGCCACTTTATTTATACATTACTCGACTTTTCAACTTAAAGAGTAAATTTGTTGTAATTTTCGAGAGTCGCACAGAAATCTAATTAGGCGAGCGAAGAGAGAATTTTTAATTTCACAAGTCGAGCTGAAGTCGTTATACCCTGGGAAAGAAAAAAAAGAATAATATTTTGCCGGACTTCCTGCCCGTGGAAACTCGTGAATTTCCACGATTGCGAGAACTCTCTTTTTTTTTTCATATTCGTATCTGGGTCAAGTTGATTAATGCATAGATGAAAGAAGAATTGGTGGGTGGGATGAAGGGGGGAAACGGGAGGTTCTACCAGTCCAACCACATCATCATAAAGTACCGCTTAATTGGGAAGGGGCTCGATTCCACCCCCTCCTCCTCGTCGACTCTGGCCTACCTCAGCGTAACGCAGCTGGAGGTGGGGGACACAGACCCTCCCATATCCTCATACAATAATAACTCGTGAAAATGCCATTGAAGGCAGAGTTCACGAGAGGGTGTCAGCAGAGGCGAGACCACCCCGGACAACCCGTTAAATCGTTCCGTCAGAGGAAGATTGACGGCGCAACAACCCAACTTGAATTGGTGGTGTGAGTGTGTGGTCCAGTCTACGTGGGCGTGTGTGGTAACAGGAGCAGCGTGGGCGTCAGCCGCCCATCTCCCCGCCCACCCGTCCAGATTCGCTGAAGTCTCGCTTGATGAGGGCGTCCATGTGCACCAGTGGCTTCCTCCCTCACATGCACATCTTCACAAAATTACGTCTGTTTTGATATTTATTATTCATCGTAACTTGATAATGAGAAGACTCGCCAAGGTTAGTTATTACAGAGAAAACGATGAAAATATGATTAAAAAAAAAAATGAGACAATAATATCTCGAAAAGAAATATAGAAGGTAGGAAATATTACGTGAGGCCAACATGTGTACTGGGTTAGAGATGTTTCCAGCGGTGGCTTCCGCTACGCTGGGTTAGCATTTCCTGTGAATATTTAAAAACTACATTTCGCAATATGTTTCTGGAAGAATCTTCAGAACTGCGTCTGCAATATACATATTTTTTTTATTCCAAGACGATAAATCCGAAAATAAAGTGGTGCAGTGAAAGTGCGAAAGCAAAAACAAACAAAAAAAAAAGATATTTCTTTAGTGCTCCCCTACCAGGAGCTGGGGAGGTTCACCTGCATTGCACGCCTTACTGGCCAGGCAGGACTGAGGGAGGTGCAGCTTTACCCCTTCTGCCAATCCGGAAATTAGTTTCGAAAGTTCAGATTATTTTTTTTTTTCTTTTGGTCGTGACGGGAGAGAGAGAGAGAGAGAGAGAGAGAGAGAGAGAGAGAGAGAGAGAGAGAGAGAGAGAGAGAGAGAGAGAGAGGACGTGTCTGGCCCTGATGTGATGTCCTGATGTCCAGTCTGCTCTGACCAGTACGGAGAGGAAGCACTTCGCGCATCACTGGCAATTTCACTGAGGTCAAATGAGACTGAATACAGCATTCTAATTAGTAAAGGTAGATCATCATTACAATGTGTGGTATTCCCTTCAGTTTCTGAATTTCAGAATTTCAGTTTTTTTCCCAGTATTGTGTTTGTACGTGGCCGTAAACTGAGATGGATTCCCGAGTGTGAAGGTTTAAGTGTTGAGCCTGACTGCGAGGTGGTAATGGTAACGGGTATCACGTTTCCCTGGCGTCTGTCTAGCCAGGTGTGAGGGTAAGGTGTTCCCCCACGCTGACTCGTCCACACTTCACCACGTCCCTCACAAGATGGCAACGAGGAGAAAAGACATAAACCACTTTGTTTTATCATGCTCAGAAACTTGGCATTGGTATGGAGGGAAGTGTTTTTAACTCTCTCTCTCTCTCTCTCTCTCTCTCTCTCTCTCTCTCTCTCTCTCTCTCTCTCTCTCTCTCTCTCTCTCTCTCTCTCTCCCCCCCCTAACATTTAATTGCTGTACATTCGTTTCCGCCGTGGGGCCTCCTCTCCCTCGGTCCGTACACCTGTGTACGACCCTAGTAGGGCCATTCCAGTGCTACCGTAGTAAATCCCCCATCACCACACACTATTGGCAATCTTGCTCTCCATGGTGCGAGCTGCGCTCACGTTCGTGAAATGTATTTTGGAAAACTTTGCAGCAAAGTCGTGCTATCAGGAAACTGTTAGAAGTGTTAGAAATAGTGCTATCAGGATATTGTTAAGTGTTAGAAATGCTTTCATGAAATTGTCAAGTGTTAGAATATTGTTACAATGTTTAATGTGCTTAGAACATATCCTGGAAAACTAATTGTATCTTCCCTCTGTATAATGTAATTATTTGGCTTCATTGTGTGTGTGTATATATATATATATATATATATATATATATATATATATATATATATATATATATATATATATATATATATAAACATATATATATATAGATAGATAGATAGATAGATAGATAGAGAGAGAGAGAGAGAGAGAGAGAGAGAGAGAGAGAGAGAGAGAGAGAGAGAGAGAGAGAGAGAGTTGGGAAGGTAAGAAACTTGTGCTCATTGCAGTAGTAATGGGAACATCCTTGCTTCGAGCCCCCCTGAATGTGTCCGTCACAAAACCTGGGCCACATTTGGTGAGGAAAACTGATGTATATGTTAGGCTCTCGAGTGTTGCTGGGCCGGGGAACGAGGACCCTCTGCTCCTGGGGGAGGCAGGCGTTCCCTTGTAGGATGTGCACACATCTTATGCTCACTCACATCATCTTAGCGGCATTATTGACTTTGATAATAATGATGATGATGATGATAATGATAATGATAATGATAATAATAATATTAACAATAATGATGATAATGATAGTATTAATGATAATGATAATAATGATATAGGTTTTCTGTGCCTGATATGAATATTACAGCGTACATGGAAGGCTGTGTGTTGCCTGGTTACGTCTCTGTCTCGCCCTATTCTCCTAGACTATATTTCCCGATGTGTGAGTAAGGAAATTGGCCTGTAGCTTGAACCAGAAACAGAGGGGGTCGTAGTTTTCCTAATATTCTCTCTCTCTCTCTCTCTCTCTCTCTCTCTCTCTCTCTCTCTCTCTCTCTCTCTCTCTCTCTCTCTCTCTCTCTCATTACGAGTACCTGAAGTAAGGGTGTACCCTCGTTTTACAGCATATTTGATTTTTGAGAATACGTCTCTTCGGATGGTATATTCATATGCAAAGTTTTTCATCTAGTGTGTATCTTTTTGAGTACAATGTCTTCACCTGATGATGATGATGGGCAGGTTGAGCAGTACATTATGCTAAACACTGCACGGAGCCAGAGATGGTACATTTTAACGCGAATATTAACTCGGCGGTAAACTCCTTATGATGACAATGAAACGTGTTAATTTGGCAGGGGACTGAAATGGATGGTGGCGGGTGCAGTACTGCGCGTGGGGGATGTTCCAGTACGGCTCCATGCTGTCACCACCACTGTGGTTGGGGGGTAGCCATGTAGGTTTCCCCACCTGGACAGTCTAGGTGGACATCCAGGTTCCAGTACTCTGGGACGCAGGCTCTGAACACCGGCGTGAATTTCAGGCGTTGGGGGAGGAGGAAGGCGGGTGTCAGGCCTCCGCGTTGGTTTAGTCTGAAGTGTGTTGATGTGGGAGGTGAGTAGTGTGATCTGCCACAAGAGGAAAGTCTTCTTCCTTCCTATACTGGAACTTGCAAGAATGGAAAGGCTAACAGAAACGTGCTGTCGTCCGTAACGTGAGGTCTGGATGGGAGGATGTGAGGGCTGCTCCCTGGCTGGATGGACGCCCTGCCGCACCCTCCAGGGCTGAGGCCCTAAACTGTCTTTAGCACCCTGGACCCGTGAGGACCTTGTCTGAGCTCTACTCCCTGAAGTTAGACCTTCACCTTTTATATCCCTCCGTAGTAATTTAATAATGGAAATCAGTTTTTCCTTGCATACCTGTTTTATGAATATAACGTCAGTCGTGTATAATATTAATTACCCCTCACCTGTTTAGATTCTCTATCGTCATGTGGTTACGACAGGTGGTTGTGTTACGTGCTACCCGCCTGTCGCAACCTTCCCTATCGTGTTGGTGAGTTTGCTGAAGCGTCTTACTGCCCTCTTGTTCTTACCAGTCGTTTTCTTTTAGAGATCCAACCCGTCGTTCTTGTCTTATACCGCCATTAGTCGTCGCTCGCCATCTGTCGTCTCCATGTATTACCCTCGTATGTTGTTGTGGCCTGGGTGACCTGGCTGGTCCGTCATTTGTCGTCTTCGCCTGTCGTGGTGACGGGAGAACCCGTCGTTTCACGTGTTTTTCTGGTTTCTGGAAACCCTGCCCAGTGGTGAGGTCCACGCTGGTGTCCACCAGACAGTACAGGTATGTGATGCTGCAGGTTTGTATTATTGCTTGATGGAGAAAATAGAGATGGAGGGAATTGAAGGGTCTTGGAGGGAAAGTCATTCGTCCATGGGAGAGGAGGGAGTGTTGTGTGGAGGGGTGGCAGGACCCGTTGTGACGACCGTGTTGGTGGCGCTGGGGAGGAAGGGTGGTGGTGGTGGTGGGGAGGAAGGGTGGTGGTGGTGGGGAGGAAGGGGAGAGTATAGGGAACATGTTATTGATTGGCTTCCAGAGAGAGAGGCAGGCTACAGGCGGGACGTATGTATGTATGTAGGTAGGTAGGTAGGGTTGTGTGTGTGTGCGTGTCTGGTATCACGGGCTCCGGCTACTGGCCAAGCCAAGCAGCCTGGCCAACTCGGACAGGCTGCTGCTCTTGGGAGGTCTCTCTCTCTCTCTCTCTCTCTCTCTCTCTCTCTCTCTCTCTCTCTCTCTCTCTCTCTCTCTCTCTCTCTCTCTCACACACACACACACAACACGTACACACATCCCACCATATTAATGAGGCAATGAGGTTGGCCCACACCGCATCTCGACACGGCCGCCTGCATATCCCGCTCTCGTGTCTCGTGCAAAGTTTGGCACAAATTACACACCGGAAAGTTTGGCTCACGAGAACATCCCGCGGGCGGGGCCGGCCGTATAGCATACACCGACGGCGTCTCGTGGAAGTTGAGAGATGTCGCTCTGTTAATGATGTCTCTCTCAGTTGTGTAGGTAGTCTGCCGGAGGGGAGAGATAGAGCTCTGAAAGTCTCTCTCCATGGATCTCTGCCTTCTATACTGACCTCCTCCCCTCCCCCGGCAGTCTTGACCTCCCCTCCTCCTCCTCCATCCGTCACTCACCCCCCCCCAGTAGTCTGTCTTGACACCCCCCCTCCACCTCCAACACCCCCCACAGGTTCCAGTCATCATACCTCGTCCTGCCACCAAAAAAAAAAAAAAAGTCAAAGTCAAAACGCGTCGTGTTTCACAGATCATCAGGGAGGTGATTCACGCCACCACATGCCCCGGGCCAGATAAATCAGTACATTGTGTGTGTGTGTGTGTGTGTGTGTGTGTGTGTGTGTGTGTGTGTGTGTGTGTTGCAAAATTATTCCCTCTATTAGAGGTCTGGTGGCTGGTAATCCTTCCTTTCCCTGGATCATTCAGGAGATAATGTTGTTGGTCGCGGGTTTTATAGCGGAGTCATCTCGGGTGGTCTGGAGGGATGATGGCGTGGGGATTTGAGGTGGTAATTCGTGGGAGGTTTTCCATGATAGTCGAGTCTGTGTGGGAGTTTTAGAGGGTGAATCACACCTCAGTTCAAGTGGTAGAATATGTGACTGGAACCTTCACAGTTGTACTGGGGGATATCCAGGGTCTTCACTGATCATACATCGCACCAACACAGGTGTCGTAGATGGTATGGTAGTACGAATCATCGTAGGTCTGGTTGAGGTGATTCAGTGTCCAGATGGGTCACCTGGGGTCAGTACTGGGTCTGATGGGGTCACCTGGGGTCAGTATTGCGTCTTATGGGGTCACCTGGGGTCAGTATTGCGTCTTATGGGGTCACCTGGGGTCAATATTGGGTCTGATGGGTCCCCTGGGGTCAGTACTGGGTCTGATGGGGTCACCTGGGGTCAGTATTGGGTCTGATGGCGTCACCTGGGGTCAGTCATCGGCTTAGGTAGGGTGACCTTGTGTCAGTCATTGCCCTGGTAGGGTCAAGCAGTCGTGGCCTTGTCGATGGTTGTAACAATATCATGTGAAATGTAAATAAGATTTTGATTCATTTGACGTAGTTCTCATTATGTGTTGGGTCCCTCGTAAGGGCGTGTCATTTCCCGCTTCCCCCTCGTTGAGTCTCATGGTTATGTGGTATGTAACCCATGTCGTTAAAGGTAACAGTACCGTTTGCGTTTCTTACGTGCAGTAATAATGGCTGCAGTGAGTCTCTCCCTGAGTCAGGTTCGAACAGTTGAAGTTGTTCCGGCTGTTACTGGTGAAGAGTGGGTCGCTGTGATTGGCGGGTTTGAATGACGTCCCGCCACTCCCCTCCCTCCTCCACCCCCACCCCTCAATTGACAGGAAATCAGTCATTCGTGAACCCTTTTTTTCTGTTTTTTTGTTATTGGTCTGTTTTATCTGGTATCCCCTGCACAGGACTCGTGTGGAACACGTCTGGTACTGTTGTTTGTGTCTGTTTATGTGTTTTGACGCACATATGTACATCTGTATACGTATGTATGTATGTATGTGTGTATGTATACTTCTGTGTGTATATTCGCCTGTGTCTGGACATCTAAATGGAATAATGTTTGCCGATTTGTGGTTCTTTCTCTACTGGCGGTGGAGAAGGTTGTATATACTTTCTTCTCTGCCTCAGGAGCCCCTTCTCTTGGGCACCCGCAGCGCTCAGGAAGTCGGACAAGTCCCCCAGGCGGAATGACAGATCAAGAAGTGTAATGTGCACGTGTTTGTAGCTTGAGCGCAGGGCCAACACATGAATCATAAGTTCGTCGTGTATGTTGTATCGTAGGCATGAGGTGTCTTATGATCGATGCTTGCATTTAAGGGCGAGAATAACGAGAGAGAGGTGACTCGTACATGTCTGGGGAGTGTCATTTCAGTAAGGTGTGTATCGGGTGAAGTGCGAGTCTTGAGATGGGAAGGTGGTTGTTTAATTCTCGTCGGGTCATCCCGTTTTTCATATGTTTTGTCAGTGTCATGTATGTTGGGAATGGTTGGATCTGAGTTCCAGGCTTACGAGAGACTGTGTATTGGATTTTTATTCCTGAGCTTCGTTGATTGTTGTAAGCTGTCTGTTCTGTGTGGTTTCCTGCCTTGTTATATCTGCCTCTGACAGTGAATTACTAAGCTTGTGAAACGTATTTGAGGTTGGAATATATATATATATATATATATATATATATATATATATATATATATATATATATATATATATATATATATATATATATATATATATATATATTTCGATTTTTTACTTCACGAAACCATTTTATTTTCCACTACGAAACCCAGCTGCAAAATATTTGAAACCCATTTGAAAAGTAAACACAGAGAGCTGTCCCTCTCGTGTGTTGAGAGTATGTGTTTATTTTGACGCAAGAGGTCGTAAGTCATGTTTGTAGGAAGGAGGTCTACCGTGGAAAACAAATAAGAACATTTTAACAGCAAGTTTATTTCGCCTTGGCCTCTGCAACTGATCTGTGGGGAAAGAAAACGATGGCTAAGAAAACGAAACTGAAGGCGGGCGGACGTTCTACATTTTTCTTTATTCGCGAACATTTCCAGTTAAGATGGCGTGTTACACGGTAAAGATATGACCTTTTTTTTCCATGTATAATCTAATGATAACATGAAGTCTCCTCCGAGACGATGACGTCCCACGAGCCAATCAAGATCCATTGTCAAGACGCAGCAGCCAATCGCGTGGAGGCGCTTTGGCCTTCCGCGCGACGTAACGAACGGTCGCGTTCAAAGAATTTTCTTCGTCCGTCGGTCCGTGTGTCTGTTTGCCTGTCTGTCTGTCTGTGTGTGGGGTTCTGCTCTTGACGGAGAGGGATTTCTTCAGGAGTTCCTCCACCAAGCTGTCCTTTTCTTCGTCGTAAATTAATCTGAGAGGTGAAACAAGATGCATTTCATGGATGTTAAACCGAATGTTTGTTCATATATTGACCTGAGTTGTGGTTTGAGAGTACTTTGTGAATAATCATGGCAGTGTTAGTCCTGTTTACTTGAGTAGATTGCTTGTTTTGGTGTGGTTTGGTCGTATCTACTTTGAATGGCTATGGAACTCTCTGTATTCTCATATCTTTCCCAATAACTATGATCCGGCACATTTCTCAAAAACTCGTCAATAATTTCCCTTGTCTTTTCTTTGTCCGTTTCATAATTATTTCTTTATTTCAATCAGGGTCTGGCCATGATGTAGACTTTTGTCCATGACCGGAGCCTTCAGCATGGAAAGATATCACAGGGTTGTGAAACATCTGCCAAAGCTGTCTTCACTTGTTATCGTCATGATAGCGTTGTGGTAACCGTGTTATCGACCTTAGATTATTGTTATTATTATTATTATTATTATTATTATTATTATTATTATTATTGGTAGTAGTAGTAGTGATAGCAATATTAGTATCAGATAATGGTCGTAGCCTGTGGATATTACCGTTTGGTCAATATGTGTATTTGAGGATGAATATTTATCTTTTCTATAATGTTGTGAGAGTATCGGTAAACTGCTCGTTATTCTCGTTCATCGGATAACCATTCCTGAAAATTTATGGCAGCAGACACCAGAATGGTCCATATACCTTGATGTCATTGCCCAGCTTTTCATGTTAATCTTAAATTAAAATCATTCCTCTCTTTAACATGGAGATAAAGATTTTCATATATATATATATATATATATATATATATATATATATATATATATATATATATATATATATATATATATATAAAGCGACATTCTGTTGTATACTCTATGAAAAATAAAGTGTATGTATAGAATGAGATTTTTGCTGGCCATATACAGCGAAATAGATTAACAAAGAGAAGGAAATGTTATTAATATATAACACGTTGGTCACATGTTGTTATAATTATTATTTTCACACATTATAATGGCTTGTGACTTTATGCGTTTCAGGTTTTATAACATTTGAATTAAATAGAATAAATTGTAACCAAGACTTGGTGTATACGTTCAGTGTACATATGTTACATCTTCTGCCGTAATGGAAAGTTATTTTGAAACCGAATTATGCGAATAATTGGAAGAGTAAGTGAGTATCTTACTGTGACAATTTTGTTGTTTGTGAACCTCATTATCTGTGCTTGGTTGTGAAGTGACTTCAATAATTTCGTCATAAAGATAAGAACAATGAATGCAGAGACTGCACGAGACTATATTTTAGATATGTTTTTGACACTAATGCTGTTAATTGGCACCGTTGGATTGCCTTTTGTGTATCTGTTGAATAGATGGATCATGTCATTATCAATGTTGTTAACGGGATCACGCCAGGGGAAATCCTCACAATACATGGTTTAAATGCCAGCTTCTCCTCGACAGCGTGTACACCAGGCAGAAGTAACAGTCTGATGGTTCACGAAGGGTGTGATGGCATGTAGATCACGCGTGTGTGTGTGTGTGTGTACGTGTGTGTGTGTGTTTGTGTGTGGCGAATACATATGATAAAAAGTATAACCAGTATATCCATGATCAATATATACACAAGAATAAGAGACGGTAAAACTCTCTCCCAGAAAACACACACACACACACACACACACACACACACACACACACACACACACACAGTGAAGAAGGAAATTAAAATCCACTGATTTCCCGACCAAAGAAAAAGAAGAGGTGAGAAATCTTTGGATTTGGAGGAACAATGCTATCACATTACCCGGCCGCTTCATAGAACACGGGCAATGGCCTATGATGGCTGGGGCCGGCCCACTCCCCGTCCAACTCTGCAGGATGGAGGGACTCCTACAAATCTTTGGAAGGATCGGGTGTTGGAGGAAGGGACCAACTGTAAGAGGAAACTAGGAGAGGCAGGGTAACTCCTGAGCGATCCCTTGAGGGATAAAGGAGCGACTGTCTGGGGAAGTTAAAGAGACGGTAGGAACTGCTGAAGGACACCTGCAGGAGTATAGGATCGACTGTGTCTGTCTGGAATACCAGAGGTACGGAGAAACGCTGTGAGGAATGTAGGGGGCCACGCCATATGGAATGTGGAATGACATAATGATTCTTTGTGAGGCGATAGAGGGACATAGTGGTTCCTTGTAGAGAGATGGAGGGACATAATGGTTCCCTGTAGAGAGATGGAGGGACATAATGGTTCCCTGTAGGGGGATGGAGGGACATAGTGGTTCCTTGTAGAGAGATGGAGGGACATAATGGTTCCCTGTAGAGAGATGGAGGGACATAATGGTTCCCTGTAGGGGGATGGAGGGACATAGTGGTTCCTTGTAGAGAGATGGAGGGACATAATGGTTCCCTGTAGGGGGATGGGGGGGACATAATGGTTCCCTGTAGAGAGATGGAGGGACATAATGGTTCCCTGTAGGGAGATGGAAGGACATAATGGTTCCCTGTAGGGGGATGGAGGGACATAGTGGTTCCTTGTAGAGAGGTGGCGGGACATAATGGTTCCCTATAGGGAGATGGAGGGACATAATGGTTCCCTGTAGAGAGATGCGGGACATAATGGTTCCCTGTAGGGAGGTGGAGGGACATAATGGTTCCCTGTAGAGAGATGGAGGGACATAATGGTTCCCTGTAGAGAGATGGAGGGACATAATGGTTCCCTGTAGAGAGATGCGGGACATAATGGTTCCCTGTAGGGAGATAGCGGGACATAATGGATCCTTGTAAGACGATGGTATGAGATGTGGACGCCTCACAAAGTACTCACAGACCACAAGACTGGAGTGTGGTGAGGCACTTTCCCCAAGTACATATCACCTCACAAGACTCCAGTGTGATGAAGCTCTCACAGAATACTTGTCACCTCACAAGACTCCAGTGTGATGAGGCACTCTTGCTCGCCCGTAAATAGAGATTAATTATGATTGATTACGTGAGCAAGTCATTACTGATATTGGTAAGGAGATGCGGTAGTTACGTGGCCTGGTAATCATATGTGTCCACCCAGCACATGTGACATATGTAAGGTTGAGCGTAGCTGTAAGTTAATATAACTCACAAGAATAACGTGGTAACTACAACTTTTAATTGTTAAGGAGTTTCTACATAATGTAATCCACACGTTTAACGTAGGAAATAATTTTTAACTTGACCAAATAGTTGACAGGGTAAATAGTTTCGAAATTAACATAAATCGCAAGTATGACGCAGTAAGTAGGTCTTTGTGGATGTAAAACACATGTTGAATGGGGGATAAGTAGTTTTTCATAACATAGACCGCAAGTTGGAATAGTAAATATTTTTTAGCTAACGTGAACTACATTTTTGACTTACGTTTATATCTAACATTAACCAGAAGCTTGAAATGATAAATAAGCAACATAAACCGTTTACAGGTTTGACAGTGTGAGCAGTTTCAGGTGATATAAACGACAGGTTTGTTAGAGTAATCCGACCATCGCTCACATTCAAAACCATCCTCAGAAAAAAGAAAAAAAGAAAACGTTGAGACGTTTAATTCCTTGTGTAGTGGTAATACTGCACATGACGTCACACCGGGGAAACGTTGTTGGGTCGAGGAGCTGTGAGGAACGTCTGGTGTGGAGAACCCCTCACACATCCAGCTACTACTACCAAGTGCTGACGTAATTCATGTGGTTACCGTATCGGTGGATGATCTTGGGTCCGTATGTTAGCCTTGCGGTTCAGTGGACTATTGCAGAATGTTGGGTCAACAGCTGCTTTCGTATCGTCCTAGCATGGTGGGTTGGGGGGGAGTGCGTTGTGGTGTGTGGTGGTGATGGTGAACCATACCAAGTGATGTACGCCATTACATACTCAAGAAAATATATATATATATATATATATATATATATATATATATATATAGAGAGAGAGAGAGAGAGAGAGAGAGAGAGAGAGAGAGAGAGAGAGAGGAGGGAGGGAGGGAGAGAGGTCTTAAGCCACATGAGAAATTGGGTAAACATGCCAGGAGATGCCGGAAATAGCAGAGACGTGAATAAATGAAGTAAGAGCCAGAGATGCTGAGCCAGGCGATGGCTTGGGACCCTCTCTCTCGTGAGCAGGTCTGGGGAGCCAGGAGAGGGAGAGGCTGTCCACAATGATATGATAATGTAACTCTTACAGGAGGAGAGAACCAGCTTAACCCTCGGTTAAGGTAACGCACGATAGAACGTGGAAGAAATTCGGAATTGACAGAATGAGGAATAGAGGCAGTGTAATGATAATGATTCAGCTTCCTGTTATAACGAAACTTATGTTGAAGTAGTTAAAGGAAAGCACGGCAGATAATGTAGGAAACTGACGAAATCCGTGAATGAAACGAGAGAAAACAGAGGCCAAGATAATGAGAAGAGTGAGGGAGGTGGAAGGAGACAGATCCAAAATGATGGGTAACAAAATAACACAAAACCTAAACTGTACGAAGCAAGACAACACCACGAGAAGCAGGAGCCATCAAGAAAATGTGAGAATGAAGAATGAAAGGGTGAGAGACGTGGAGGAAGAAAACACAACATGTAGCAGATTGGTGGTGGAAAAAATGTTGGAAGTTTTATGTGGGATGACGGAGAGGGATAGGTGATCCTAGCTGGCACAGGAGTACCTGAGTACCTGGGGCGGATAGTTGAGGATGTGTACACGAGGATAGATGGCCCATAACTCAAGCCCATAGTGGCTGGTTGTCGAGATGGGTGTGTGGCCTCCTGTGGTCCTGCAGGGAGGTGGTCGTGTGGTCTTCACCTCACGCCTCGCCACGGACAGTGACCCAGAAAACTGTGGTTCTTGTACGCCACCCTGTAAACTTTCCTGAGGACATGGTACGCCACTACCTCCCCGCTCTACAGACTGGCAGGGAAGTGCTGCTCCCCTCCCACACCACTCTTGTAAGTAGCGTGAGAGGAGTGTGGTTATAAACTAGCTTCATAAACTGTTCATTTCCCCCCACGGGATTTTTATAGTGGCGGGAAAACTATAATTCTAAACTGACCAGTCAGGGAGCTTTTCGTCTTCCTCGTTGTAAACTCTGGAAGGATATGATAATGTTTCCGTTTTCATTCCACTTTGTAAACTAGCCGAAAAACTATACGTAAACTGGCCTGAGCAAACTCGTGTGTTTGTAAATTGCTCAGACAGTTTTTCTCCGCTGTAAATTTGTCCATGAGTCTGTAATAATAAACTGCCTTAGAAAAAGTCCCGCTGTTCTCCATTATTAACCATTCACAAAGCTGTAGACTGGTTAGCAACAGCGGATATTTTACTTATTTCATCACTTAAGTTTGAAAAACGAGAAATTTTGGTGTTTAAACACATAATGATTGACTGAACATGAAAGCGATGCTCGGGATACATAATATTAAGCTCGTGCAAAATAGCCTTTGGTGGCCCCAGATCTGCCCTTGAAGGCCATCCAGCGTGCGGAAGGTTAAAACCCTTGACCAGATCCTGGAATACACGCACACATCAGATCTGTGACCTGTCTGTGCCAGGGTTTTGCCGTGAGAGGCAAACAAACAAACAAACAAACGCTCAAACACTTGAAAATACGTATTTGATATGTGTGTGTATACTCTGGTGGCGTCTGGAAACCTCTCATTCATGTATTTAGACTCGGAGAGAGAAGCTTGTACGACATTCTAAGAAAACCGGCGTCCGTCGCGATGCTCCGTGGACTTCGTCGTGGTTCATGAAGTGTGTGACGTGACGCAAAGTTTGATGTAATGAAATATTACAAAAATGTTGCTGAGGGAGGACGGGATGTGAGGAAGGTGTGACGTGAAGTTACTCTGGTAAAACATGCAAATTTCCAGGAGGTGGAGTGAGGATTGCCACGGAGAAAGATGTGACATTAATTTGTTTCGAAAAACTTGAAAGTTATTGACGGGGGAAAATGTGAATTTGAGTTGGGTTCTCATGCCAGACAAAGTTAGGCAAGACGATGTCACCTGTCATCTTGGGTACGACCCTTACGTATGATGATCTGACCTTTGACCTGACCTAAGAGTCAGGTCAAAACTAAGGTCATCCTAGCCGAGGGGAGCGTACCGTCAAAGGGCGCATCAGCATGCTCAAGGGCCGGGGTCAGCGAGTTGAATTTATTGAAAACGATAAGTGAATTATTATTGAGAGACGTCACATGAATCCTTTCACGATGAGACAGTGATTATAGATATACCAGCCGGGGTCGTGGAAGATAGCAGCGGAGACGTGGATTCTGAAAAAAACTCTTTGGAATATTTTGACATTTAGAAAAAATGTCTTCGGAATATTTTGATACGTTCGACCGGTCAAATGTAAATAGATGTCACTGGAAAGTTAAGACTTTGTATTTTACAAATAAACGTGTCCTGTAGGCTTGAGATACAGTCGTTTATTTAAGATAGTGTTCCAGTATTGTACTGTACTGTGTTTTGGAGTTTTAGAAACGCCTGTGGTCTGTTATGAGCTGCAGGTGACACACACACACACACACACACACACACACACACACACACACACACACACACACACACACACACCCCACCTGGTCGGTAAGTGTGTACTTAATGAGATGACCATAAGTGATCATGAGGGGCATGTGAGGGTGGCGTGAGGTGAATAATGTGCGAGATAAGTAATGATAAGTGGGAGATGCCGATGGTTACTTGCTGCAGAATAACCCGTGTGATGACCCTTGTGGCTGTGACCCTCGCTCAGGTGGTACTCGGGGAGTCATACTGAAGTGGGACTTGAGCAGGAAGGGGAATGAGCAGGCTGCTACGTCGGGAAATGGAGAGACAGAACATGATAATGATAGTGATGATAGTTGAGTAAAGCTTTACTGGGGACAGTGGCTAACACTGCGTCGAGAAAATCCACACAAGAGAGACGGTAGGGCTATGAAAGGGGTGAGGAAGGGTGGAGGTATATATATATATATATATATCACATGATAATAGAGTGGGGGGAATGGGAAACGTAAAGTGAAGGAGAGACCATTGTGTTACTGTGGACAACGCTACGTAGAGCAGTAGATGTTGGAAGGAAGAGAAAGTTATCGAAATGATCGCCGATGTGAGAGGCAGCTACGTGTAGCTGTTGAAAAGACCAGGCAAGGCAGGCTACACGGAGGTGTTGCGCCACCTAAACCTTGCCGGAATGGCTTCGTTCAGTGCCTTGGTCTGTAATACCCCAGGTCTTCGTGAGGTAGTGTACAGAGAGTCCTTCTAGTGAGACAGCATGGTGTAAGGACTGTAGAATTGCTGATAGGATTTCAGATAAGATGAGGAGATATTAAGAGAGCAAAGGAGAGGGGGAGTATGTCACGTGGAAGATAAGGTAAGGTAGGAGATGGGAAAGTGTAAGTAAGGAAGATGTGAAGGTAAGGCGGGGGATGAGTAAGTCTAGGAAAGGAAAATGTGAAGGTAAAGTGGAGGATGGGTAAGTGTAGGCAAGGAGGAAGGTTGAAGGTGGACGTAACAGTAAAACGTAGGGAGAAGTGACAGGGTATTGTGTTACTCTGGCCGAAGGTACAGTGAATAAACAACATTGAATAATGCATGAAAAGAGACAGAGTGGGAGAGAGAGAAAGAGTGTGTGTGTGTATGTATGAGAGAGAGAGAGAGGCGGTAAGAGCAAGGGAGTAGGGCGAGTGGGCGAGGGAGAGGACGCAGGCGCGGTCGGCCCCTGTAGGAGACACCGGGGTCCCGCCCCATCACGCCTTCACTCGTAGGTTACAGCCGCGCCGCGACACGTTACCACGCTGCTGTGCTCTTGCTCCTCCGACGTTCGCGACGCCATATCACCTGCCTCTCTCTCTCTCTCTCTCTCTCTCTCTCCCTCTCTGTCTCGCACGGCACACTCTCCCCGTGCTGCCCCCAGGCGCGTCAGGAAAACACCCCAAGAGGCACCGCTCCTGTACAGACCCCGAACATCCTGCGGAAGCATTAAGTCTGCCGAGCATCGCTCTAGGGGGACCTGAATGTTTGTGTCATGTCAGACGTTGAGTATATTGTACCGTGTGTCTGTGTGTGTCGCACCACAGTCGTGTATTATCACTGTAGTCCTGTATGGAGGAGCATTTGCATACCCAGACAACAGTGCTGAATATCTGTTTTTATTGTAATACGTAAATCAGCCGGAGAAACGAACCCATACATTGTCTGAAGCTTCAAGTGACGTCTGACAGAAGCGTTGTAATATGTGTGTGTGTTTGTGTCATTCGCTCTCCTCCTCCTCCTCCTCCTCCCCCTCCGGGGTGAGACCTGGTGTGCCCCGGGGGAAATCTGGGCAAGCGCAAGGTGCTTGCCTGTGGTTGCTCACACCAGGTAGGACTCCCCGTGGGACCGGACAGGACCCCTGTGGGAGGTGGCTGCTGCCGCCGACATGACCCCCTCATGCGCCCCCACTGCCATGGCCCAACAACAGGTTGAGGCTGTAAACATGGCTAACGTGTTGCTTTGTTACTTAGGCTTACACGGGCTACAAGTAACAGGTGGCTTTGTGACGGCGTTACAGAAGATGGTTTTGTGACGGAGAGTTTTTGGGATGGCTTGTGACACACGGTTGTTACGGATGGTTTTATTATATTATGGGGCTGTTATGGGTAGGTTGGTGACGTAGGATTGTTACAGGCGACTTTGTGACAAGGTTATCATAGTAACTACACACGCTAATACAAAACTCGCTAAGACCGTATTGACACAAGACTCGCTGACACAGTGTTAGCATAAGACTCGCTAATACCGGAACACAGAATTCGTCAACACCCAGTTAACACTAGACAGTGATACCCTCTTAACAAAAGACTCGCTAACACCGTCATAACACGAGATTCGCTAACACCATGTTAACACTTGACTTGCTGACAGCTTATTAATACTCGACTCGCTAACACCGTACTAACACGAGGCCTTCTAACACCGTCCTAACACAAGACTCGGGAGCACCGCAAAAGCACAAGACTAACTAACACTAGACTCGTGCTGACATAAGACTCGCTAACACCCCACTAACGTGAGACACCCTCCTGATGTAACACTGTAATGCCCTCAAGACTCAGTATTACCTGAATTCTTCAGTTATTCATTTCACTTTGTATATAAAAACGAAGCACATTCATTATACATTTTCCGTAGCTTACATGTGTGTATTTGTAATGTATATATGATATATTTGTGTCGTTGTGATGTGTATCAGTCATCGATGATCCTATGTGCCTTCCTTTAATTTTCAGTTAGTTGCCTTGTTATATGAGTGTAGGAACGACCCTTACTTGACTATTACGTTATTTAAGAATGTGAAGTATCCAGGGATGGGAGAGCACATCGAAGGAGCGAATTTGAATAAAAGTGATGCATAGAATTGAAGGTGTAGATGTAATGAAAATGGTCGACTGTAAATAAATGCTGAGGTGGAAAGCGGATTATGGGTTGTATGAAGTTAATAGAAAATAGTGGGTATAAACCAGATTATACTAGTGTATAGAAGAAGCCTTGGCTAATGAAGAACATGATAGGATTAATGAGGTAGGAAAATAGGTGAGGGATGGTAGAGCAGGAGAATGGAGTAGGGCTATTGAAATAAAGGATGGGGAAGGGATAATGAGATGAAGAAAGAGGTCATGAAATAGGTAGTCGAAGAAGATTTAAGAAATGGACGATAAAGACTAGAAATAGTATTGCGTTGTCATATTTAATGCAAATTGGTCCCCTTCATAACACCGCACCTGTCATTCCGTCCCTCAGAGCACAACAGGTGTCCAGAACTGTATTTTGTCGTAGCACCACACCTGTCAACCCAACCCTCCAGGTCCAACAGGTGTCCAGACCTTACCTGGCGTTAACACAACACCTGTCAACCCAACCCTCCAGGTCCAACAGGTGTCCAGACCTTACCTGGCGTTAACACAACACCTGTCAACCCAACCCTCCAGGTCCAACAGGTGTCCAGACCTTACCTGGCGTTAACACAACACCTGTCAGCCCAACCCTCCAGGTCCAACAGGTGTCCAGACCTTACCTGGCGTTAACACTACACCTGTCAACCCAACCCTCCAGGTCCAGCAGGTGTCCAGACCTTACCTGGCGTTAACACTACACCTGTCAACCCAACCCTCCAGGTCCAGCAGGTGTCCAGACCTTACCTGGCGTTAACACTACACCTGTCACCCCAACCCTCCAGGTACAGCATGTGTCCAGAATTTACCTGGCGTTACCACCGCACCTGTCAAGTCGACTCTTACTAATATGGAAGTAGTTTTCCAGGTGCCAAGTGAGTCGAACTCTACTTGGTATCAAGACATTTCTGTTGAGGTTTTGCTCGTCTGAGGTTCTCCTTGGGTTAATTGTAGTATAACTGTGAGTGTCTGGTTCTTGAAATACGTCTTCTTGATTATTTTTATGGACTGTTGGTATCCCTGAGGCGTCTTTACGCTCGGTCGTAATAATATCATCATTGACGCGCAAAGGTCATGAGAATTACGCCGAGATATCTTGAGAACTTGTCAGTTTTAAAACTGGGAATGATAGAAGTAAGTTGTCTTCCTGTTTATGTCTTCGGGAGTGTGTGGCTCGGTTGAAAGTGAAGGTGTCGCACTGAACGTGGTTACGTCAAAGTAAGGATCGGATCGTAATTGTGACGCAGATCCACGTCGTACGTCCATCACGGTTTTGGTGACACTACGATCCTCTAGTCCCCGAGGACGACGGTAATACCTGAGTACGACGGTACGATCCATGAGCACGACGGTACGATCCAGGAGCACGACGGTACGATCCATGAGTACGACGGTACGATCCTTTAGCACGACGGTACGATCCCTGAGCAGATTGGTACGACTTTTGAATAAGGTGGTTTGGCCTGTGACCTTACCTTTAAGGGTCAGGTCTGAGGCCAGACCTTCATTTTGAAACCGTACCGTCGTGCTAGGCTGGTCGTACCGTCGTGCTAAGCAGGTCGCACGGTCGTGCTAGGCAGGTCGTACCGTCGTGCTCAAGGATCGTACCTACCAACTCAAAGGATTAGAATCTTTAACCTGATTGATTGATCGATCAGCGTCACACAGGTTCACCTTTGACCCATTAACGATCTCTCGTTCCCCCGACACTCACCTTTACTAATTAGTACGTGACCTTTACTCTCGTATACAGTAAACATTTCGTGCCCGCAGAATGTTTGTGGATGTTTTTCATGTGAATATAAAGGAGGAGATGAGCAGCCAGTGCGCTCTCCTGACGCATGCCGTCCTTCACTTAGTCTTGGGTGGTGAGCACGACCACAAGACCCCCTGGGTATCACGGCCTGACCTTTTGACCTGACCCTTGGGTATAGTCTCGAAAGGTCGAGTGTTGTAAAATGGTCCCTGGCGTTGGAACCACGTCTGTTAATGTCGGTCTTAATGCTGAGGTGGGAGGTAGGTGTGTGTGTGTGTGTGTGTGTGTGTGTGTGTGTGTGTGTGTGTGTGTGTGTGTGCAGAGGCGAACATCACGCGGCATATTCCGTCCTTCGTTGAATTTCGAAATTTCTGAAGTCCTCCGTCCTTACCTCTCTCTCTCTCTCTCTCTCTCTCTCTCTCTCTCTCTCTCTCTCTCTCTCTCTCTCTCTCTCTCTCTCTCTCTCTCTCTCTCTCTCTCTCTCGTAAATCTGAAAACTTTCTTCCGTTCTCTCTCTCTCTCTCTCTCTCTCTCTCTCTCTCTCTCTCTCTCTCTCTCTCTCTCTCTCTCTCTCTCTCTCTCTCTCTCTCTCTCTCTCTCAGAGTCTCAGTCGTGTAAGTCTTGAGCGTTTAGCATTTCCTCAGACTTTGAGCTCTGTTCGCCTCCAGTGCCTCCCCCCAACAAAGCAGAAGCCAGTGCACTTGGGAAGAGTTTCGAGTATGTAACGTGGAATTGTCGTGAACTATCCCTCGAGAATCAAGGCCTTACCTCTGCCTCGTGAACATACGTCACAGCACGCACACAACGAGGTGGGAATGGCGTAGCAGACTGCCAGATACAGACACCCAGACAGGAGACTGGACACAATAGACAGCTACGCTTAGAAAAAGTGTACAATGCACCGCTGAATAGAAAGAGGTTACAGGAGAGAGCCAGAGAGGAAAGGGTACAACGTAAAGCTAGATAGACATACGCACAGGAAGAGCTTAGATAGACTTCCGGTTACCACACACTCACACACACACACACACACACACACACACACACACACACACACACACACACACACACACTGAGGAGATATGTCCCCATGGTAACACGGGAGCGCGGTGGAAGGGGCGGTGGTATGGGAGGAGCCAGCAACTGTAGGGCGTGTGTGTTAGGAGGTGGCAACAGCATGGGAGCAGTAGGGCGTGTGTGGTGGAGCAGCATGGGAGCAGTAGGACGTGTGTGGTGGGAGGTGGCAGCAGCATGGGAGCAGTAGGGCGTGTGTGGTGGGAGGTGGCAGCAGCATGGGAGCAGTAGGGCGTGTGTGGTGGGAGGTGGCAGCAGCATGGGAGAAGTAGGACGTGTGTGGTGGGAGATGGCAGCAGCATGGGAGCAGTAGGACGTGTGTGGTGGGAGGTGGCAGCAGCATGGGAGCAGTAGGACGTGTGTGGTGGGAGGTGGCAGCAGCATGGGAGCAGTAGGACGTGTCTGGTGGGAGATGGCAGCAGCATGGGAGCAGTAGGGCGTGTGTGGTGGGAGATGGCAGCAGCATGGGAGCAGTAGGACGTGTGTGGTGGGAGGTGGCAGCAGCATGGGAGCAGTAGGGCGTGTGTGGTGGGAGGTGGCAGCAGCATGGGAGCAGTAGGACGTGTGTGGTGGGAGGTGGCAGCAGCATGGGAGCAGTAGGGCGTGTGTGGTGGGAGGTGGCAGCAGCATGGGAGCAGTAGGACGTGTGTGGTGGGAGGTGGTAGCAGCATGGGAGCAGTAGGACGTGTGTGGTGGGAGGTGGTAGCAGCATGGGAGCAGTAGGGCGTGTGTGGTGGGAGGTGGTAGCAGCATGGGAGCAGTAGGGCGTGTGTGGTGGGAGGTGGCAGCAGCATGGGAGCAGTAGGGCGTGTGTGGTGGGAGGTGGCAGCAGCATGGGAGCAGTAGGGCGTGTGTGGTGGGAGGTGGCAGCAGCATGGGAGCAGTAGGACGTGTGTGGTGGGAGGTGGCAGCAGCATGGGAGCAGTAGGACGTGTGTGGTGGGAGGTGGTAGCAGCATGGGAGTGAAAGAGATCAGCGAGACAAGAGTACAGGGGAGGCAGGAGGCTTTTGTCCCGCGTCCTACACAAAGGTTCTGTCTGCCCTACACAGATTTATCTCCACTGTAGCAGACGAGGAGGTGGACCGTGTCCCCCTCCACTCTCTCTCTCTCTCTCTCTCTCTCTCTCTCTCTCTCTCTCTCTCTCTCTCTCTCTCTCTCTCTCTCTCTCTCTCTCTCTCATATGGCCTTTTTTTTTTTTTCCACCAGCACCTAAAATGTCGACTGGCCATAACCTTTGTCGTTAGCGTTACTTAAAGACTCAGCCGAGATTAACTTTTTGTACACGTTTGCGGGACTTTAAAGGAAGTCGACGAGGCTTTAACCTTTCATTTGGTGGCACTTATGTGCGTTTACAAGTGTTGCTGACGAAGGGAAAATGAGCATGTTTTGTAGTTACTTAGAATATATAAAGTATTCGACGCATCACTGTTTGAAGTGTAAGTTGAATAAGGGGTAGGGTAAGCTGCTGGCTGGGGGGGGGGGATACTTTTGTCTCGTTGCAAGAGAAGTTTTGTTACATTTTGTTACAGCGCGCTGAACACCCTCTCTTGATGTGACATGATCTGAGACTTAACAAGTTCAGGAATAACATGCTAGCATGAAGGAGAAACATGTGCGAGATGAGGTTAGCAAGGTGTGACACACGCTAGTCCATTCATGCTCCTCACACCGGAGCTCGTAATATTGATTCGTAAACCTCAATGAACGAGAGTAAATCACCGTGAAGAAATCTGGGAGAGTACATCCCCGAGCCTTCGGAAAGTTTGAGACGAACGTTGACTTAACGAGTGAAGAGAGTGACGTACATTGGAGTAGGAGACAGACAGACATACAGACTCGCTGCTCCTGCAGTGTGCGTGTCGTGACTGCCGTCAATGGAAGATCTAGGCCTCAGTTCCTCCCCAAGTGGACTGTGAATGTTTCATCAGACGTACAGACGCAGCGGAGGCACCTCACACCAAGTGGAGATACGAGATTACTTTCTTAGTTTTTTCTTGAAGTCATTTCAGATCGTGGCCGACAATTCCATTGTCTTAACGAACAGGGATAAAACAGATCCCATTGTCACAAATCCATCAAATGTGGTTAATATATTATATATATAATATATATATATATATATATATATATATATATATATATATATATATATATATATATATATATATATATATATATATACATATATTCAATTCTTCATTTTCAGTTGTTGATAATTGACAAAACAAGATTAAACAAGCTTGAGATTAATAAGAAAGATATTATTTTTTTATGTTGTGAACAAAAGCCAGACTATAACTGAGAAAAATAACTATACACAGTGATCATATCGTCTGTTTCAGACGTAGAAGCACACAGAAAACAGGTGTTGTTTGCCTTCAAGCAGGCTTCGTGTGCTTGAACTTGTCGCATTTACTTGTACCCTTGATTGTGTACGACTGTCTGCTGACGTATCTTAGCAAGTCTGCCAGACTCTTGAGCCGTGACCCTGGCCAGGGACGCTCCTCATCTCTCGTTGCCAGTCCCCAGTGTAGGGGGGAGGGTGGTAGTGCCCGTCTCCTCCAGGCAACACCTGAACTCGCAAGTCCCAGGGAGGTGTTGAGTACAGGGCCCCACCCCACTTGGCTGCGAGTGGAGCAGCTGTCTTGTTTGAAGGAGCTGCTCCGGCCCTGTGTTGAGCACCACAGCTACTATGGTGTGGACGACCAAGGCTCTCCTGTGTTAAAGAGGGCCACAGCTTTTCTCCTGTTTTGAGGAGACCCCACGGCTCTCCTGTGTTGAAGAGGACTACAGGTTTTCCCCTGTGTTTAGGAGACCATACTGTTCTGTGTTGAAGAGGACCGCAGCTTTCTTCCTGTGTTAAGGAGACCCTACGGTCCTCCTGTGTTGAGTGCCCGAGTGCCAGAGGGCACCACCATCACTATGAACAAACCCAAGACCATCGTCATCTCGACTACCTCCAAGGCTGAGGAGCGGACGTGTTTCGGCACCTGCAGGTATGTGTAGTGTCTTGTTAGCTCCGTGCATACGGGGGGCGTAGCACCTCCTCTCCTGCACCCCCTCTTATTTTGTGATAGTTTATTTTCTTTGCCTTCCAGAGGTAGTGGCATAAGCGTAGTCTTGGAGTAGCTTGTTTAGGAGTGTTACAACACTGTTGCTGAAGAAATGCTCCCTCACGTCCCTCCGTACACTTCCTCACGTCCCTCCGTACACTTCCTCACGTCCCTCCTTGCACTTCTTCGCGTCCCTCCGTACACTTCTCGCGTCCCTCCGTACACTTCCTCACGTCCCTCCTTGCACTTCTTCGCGTCCCTTCGTACGCTTCCTCACGTCCCTCCGTACACTTCCTCACGTCTCTCTCTCTATTCTTCTCTTACCTACCCTCCAGTTGTGCCCTCTTGCTCTGGACAGCCATACCAATTCTGAAAACTGTTCAGTTTCACGTCGACTGGCCTCTTAGGACTTTATGTATCCTGTCTTATTTACATTTCCTCCAGTGTGGGTATATTAAGGGCTTCCATCATCTCCGTCCTTCATTTCACCCAAGTCTAGCTTGTATCATGTTAGTAGTATTTCCTTTGGACCTATTTCTAGCAGTTCTATATGGCCTCTCATCTGGGGAGACCGGACTGTTGCGTCGCATCTCATCTAAGGTTGTCGTATCCCACCTTAGGTTGTTGCATCCCATCTTGGGGTTTTATTGGTGTTTAATATGAGGTCAAATAATACTCTGTTATTGTGAGCAACAACTCGCTGGCAGCTGGAGCATTATAGAGTCCAATTAAGAGTCGGTGATTACCATTAAGAACATCATTAGAGGGAGAACACATGTGTTAATTGTCGTTGATGTTGGTTGTAATATTCCCATGGCCGCTGGTGTCGATATCTCGAGCAGATAGCAGTTTACCACACCCTATCTTGCCAACGTCACAATATTCCCTAAATCTTTCCGTCACTATTATCACCAGTTGTTATTTTTTGATAATTAAGATATGTTAATTACGGGTAAATTATGGTAGAAGAACTGGCAAACAGTTCAAGTGTGTATGTCATGGGAACTTAGGTCAACAGGTCACTTTGACCTTGTCTTGGCAGTAGAGTTATGACTATATAGCATTGAGTAACATACACATCAATATACCTTTGGCCAGGGTAACGTAATTAAGCTTTCTCTGTACAGCTAATGAGGGTAATAATATAGTAATTTTTGTAGCATTAATGGGAATAGACGAAATTCTTAGGACACACACACACACACACACACACACACACACACACACACACACACACACACACACACACACACACACACTTCGTGGTGTAGTGGTTAGCATTACGGACCATGAGTCAGCACGGGCCTGCATGGGTTCGAATCCTGGGTGTGGCAGTTCGGCCTACATTCAGCCCAGGAGTTCATCCCCTCCCCTTCCTCTCGGGGCTGGTCAGTAAGTAGGTACCTGGGTCAGTCGTGTGTGTGTGTGTGTGTGTGTGTGTCTACAAATGGGAGTAAAACCTTGGCACACATATATACCAGGTTAAGAGACGGGGGCATCACAAGGGCGAAACTCGCTCGCCGTACCACACAAGCAGTAATCACACTAGAGGTTAACTTTGTTAATTCAGCCTCGCATCAGAGTTAGTTAACCCATGAGAAAAATTCAGGACCAGGGGAAAAATGTAGGAGGACTTAACAGAGTTAAGGAACTTTTTATATCAATGGCCAGTTTGGTCGGTGGGTGTGTTCAGGGCAGCTGTTTTGTATTTTTTACGATTCAGAATTTTTAGCCGTAGTTATCTCTTCAGCATGACGGTATGGCCATTGAGCGAGACGGTACGACCCTGCAGTACAGTCGTACGGTCCCTTGAGCGAGACGGTACGACCCTGCAGTACAGTGGTACGGTCCATTGAGCGAGACGGTACGACCCTGCAGTACAGTCGTACGGTCCATTGAGCGAGACGGTACGACCCTGCAGTGCAGTGGTACGGTCCCTTGAGCGAGACGGTACGACCCTGCAGTACAGTCGTACGGTCCATTGAGCGAGACGGTACGACCCTGGAGTACAGTGGTACGGTCCCTTGAGCGAGACGGTACGACCCTGCAGTACACTGGAACGGTCCATTGAGCGAGACGGTACGACCCTGGAGTACACTGGAACGGTCCATTGAGCGAGACGGTACGACCCTGCAGTGCAGTGGTACGGTCCCTTGAGCGAGACGGTACGACCCTGGAGTACAGTCGTACGGTCCATTGAGCGAGACTGTACGACCCTGGAGTACAGTGGAACGGTCCATTGAGCGAGACGGTACGACCCTGCAGTGCAGTGGTACGGTCCCTTGAGCGAGACGGTACGACCCTGCAGTACACTGGAACGGTCCATTGAGCGAGACGGTACGACCCTGCAGTGCAGTGGTACGGTCCATTGAGCGAGACGGTACGACCCTGCAGTACAGTGGTACGGTCCATTGAGCGAGACGGTACGACCCTGCAGTGCAGTGGTACGGGCCATTGAGCGAGACGGTACGACCCTGCAGTACACTGGTACGGTCCATTGAGCGAGACGGTACGACCCTGCAGTACAGTGGTACGGTCCCTTGAGCGAGACGGTACGACCCTGCAGTGCAGTGGTACGGGCCATTGAGCGAGACGGTACGACCCTGCAGTACACTGGTACGGTCCATTGAGCGAGACGGTACGACCCTGCAGTACAGTGGTACGGTCCCTTGAGCGAGACGGTACGACCCTGCAGTGCAGTGGTACGGTCCATTGAGCGAGACGGTACGACCCTGCAGCACAGTGGTACGGTCCACTGAGCGAGACGGTACGACCCTGGAATACACTGGTACGGTCCCTTGAGCGAGATGGTACGACCCTGGAATACACTGGTACGGTCCCTGAAGCGAGACGGTACGACCCTGGAATACACTGGTACGGTCCCTTGAGCGAGACGGTACGACCCTGGAGTACACTGGTACGGTCCATTGAGCGAGACGGTACGACCCTTGACAGTGGTACGGCCCCTGAGCACGATGGTACGTTGGCTGTACTCCTGGGTATGACGGTCTGGCGTACAACCTGAAAATTGACGGTCAGCCATGAGGTCATGAAGGTGACACGGCCCTCGAGGTCATGACCTGGCCATGGAATATTCCCAGGTCATGACCTTGTTGGTCCTGAAGGCTTAGGAATAAAGGAGTGGGGGCATGTTGGGTGTGTGTGTGTATGTGTGTGTGTGTGTGGGTGTGTGTGTGTGTGGATACGTGAGGTATTGAGTGTGTGTCTTGCGTGTGTTGAGGAAAGTGAAGTTGTGTTGATTTTCTTCGCCACCTTGGGGTTATTTTACGTGTGGAGGCAAGTGAGGTTATGCTGCGCGTGTGGCCGTGGGTGGCGTGTGGGGTGTTGTGCGTGTGTTCGGTGCGTGGGTGGTGGCGTGTGGGGTGTTGTGCGTGTGTTCGGTGCGTGGGTGGTGGCATGTGGGGTGTTGTGCGTGTGTTCGGTGCGTGGGTGGTGGCGTGTGGGGTGTTGTGCGTGTGTTCGGTGCGTGGGTGGTGGCATGTGGGGTGTTGTGCGTGTGTTCGGTGCGTGGGTGGTGGCGTGTGGGGTGTTGTGCGTGTGTTCGGTGCGTGGGTGGTGGCATGTGGGGTGTTGTGCGTGTGTTCGGTGCGTGGGTGGTGGCGTGTGGGGTGTTGTGCGTGTGTTCGGTGTTGCTGCGTGGCGGGTAGCGGCGGTGGGGCTCGCCGGGCCGACAGTGCGTGCGTCCATGTGTTGCGGACGGAGGCAGCAACAGTGTGGGCAAATCGATCCTTCTTTTCATTAAGGTTTAATTTGGTGAGCGGCAACCCGCCCTTTGTGAGCCTCCCGACGTCTGTCTCCACCATCACCACCATCACCACCACCGGGCTGGACACCTCTCTCCAACACTACCACCTTCTCCACCCTGCTAGACACCTGCCTCCAACACCTGGGTGGACACTCGTCTCCACCATCAGTTGGTGAGGTCTGTGTGGTTGGGTTGTTCTTTCGTATTTACAGTCGAACCGGTGATCTCAAACAGTCCTCCTACACACGCTCATAGACTCGGGAGAGGTTGTCATCTGCCACACGTGTCACACACACACACACACACACACACACACACACACACACACACACACACACACACACACGGTTTCCAGGAAAAAAAAGTTCATTCGGATGGAAGACGTCATAATTAGAGTTGTCGTAACCTTTTGAAGCGCGACGGTTCGACTCTCTAAGACGACAGCACGACCCCCTGAATAGGACGGTACGACCTCTCCTCTCTCTCTCTCTCTCTCTCTCTCTCTCTCTCTCTCTCTCTCTCTCTCTCTCTCTCTCTCTCTCTCTCTCTCTCTCTCTCCCCCGTCGAGCACGACGGCACGACACCTTGGGACAGGTTTTCGTCGTGTGGTGTCCTGGAGGTGGGTGGTGAGGGGGAGTAAGCCAGTGTGATAAGAAGGTTCGTGTCAAGTTGTTGAAGGGGTCGGTTCTTCACGTGATGAGATTGGTGTGTGTGTGTGTGTGTGTGTGTGTGTGTGTGTGTGTGTGTGTGTGTGTGTGTGTGCTCCTCCTTATTTCCCAAGAGCTTGTCTGCGAGGTGATGATGTCTCGGTGTAGCAGTGTCTGCTGGCCTTGTGGAGAGATCTACGGGATGTCACGACATCCATTACACACGGGCCTCCAGCATGGGTTCGAGTCCTGGGGCTGGCCAGCAGGCCCACACCTAACCCAGGTTTTCACCCTCCCTTCGAAGTAGGGATAGACAGTGGACGGACGAGGACATTGGATTCCCAGGGAGGCAGGAGAACAGCGGATAGGTGTGTTGTGTGGCTAGATCATAGATTACTGGGCATAGGATGGAATCAGGCTCGCATTACAGGACAGGTGGTGGTAAAGGCATGGCCATGTTAGAAATGTGCGTGGAGGCAGACCACAGATGGCGTGTGGGAAGGTCTGGAGGGCCCCTGACCGGAGGAATGATGGCGTAGGCGTGGGATAGTTGTTCAGCGGGCGTGGGAGGGCGTGTGGGAGGGTCCATCAGTTAAAGAGGACAAGCGCGGGTCAGTCGGCTACTGCTATGTTGTACTGGACACTCCACAACGCGCCCTACACACACACACACACACACACACACACACACACACACACACACACTCTCTCTCTCTCTCTCTCTCTCTCTCTCTCTCTCTCTCTCTCTCTCTCTCTCTCTCTCTCTCTCTCTCTCTCTCTCTGTTTTGACGAACACGTCGTTGTTTGAAAGTTTTCTTTTGTGCTGTGTGTGTGTTTGTTTGTGTGTGACTGTACATTCCCCCGTCTGTGTGTGTGTGTGTGTGTGTGTGTGTGTGTGTGTGTGTGTGTGTTTGTGTGTCTGCGTGTGCACATACGTATATATCTTTAAAAGAACTCTATAATTAGAAAAAAATTATTTCGGCGCAAATGTAAGAGAAATTCAAGCTAATGAAGGTTATTGATTATGTGTTTGAATTTTTAATTAGGTACATACGTTAGTGTATTAGTTGTGGCAGAGGAACGTACATTCGTGTATTAGTTGTGGCAGACGAACGTACATTCGTGTATTAGTTGTGGCAGAGGAACGTATATTTTCAGACCGTTAATGACAGTCTCGTCTTCACCCTGTCAAAAAACATTACACTCTTAATTAGGTAATTAAAATATGCTGGTTCGTTAATGACGATGGTGGATGTTGGGGAGGAGGCGTAGTCCGTGGAGGGACTGATGCTCCGAGAAGCGGGGTATTATGGGGAGGAAGGATCAGGGCTAGCTAGCGCGTAGCGCCCTCCGCAGTAAGAATGCGTCGCGTGAGTTACATGTTGGGGAGAGACTTTGCGTGTGTGTACTATTAACCAGCAGCCACCGTGTTGGTGAGGCAGAAGGTTATAAGACAGCTATATGGACCGAAAAGGAGTGATACCTGACAGCCACTGAAGTGCTGGCTCACCTCGACACCCAGTCAGGTAGTGCGGGAAGTGAACCTCCCTGATTGGTTGCTGTCCGTCCTTCTGCAGACGAGTCCGTGACGGAACGAGTAAGGGTTCACAGGGACGACAAACTGGTAGAAATCCAGGGAGTGATAAGCCTTATTTGACTGACGTTCTGTCTCTTGTGAGGTAGAGTCATTATGTACAGACGATGGAACTATCGCGTTGATCTGGCCCAGGTCTCCAGCTCCAGCACCTGGGGTGTGTACCTGCTAACCTCAGGACGCAAAACAGAAAATGGGATGAGGTTAGGTGGCATGTGTTCGCGTCAGACGCAGAGTTGCGTCACGAGTAAGACAAGACGCTGTGGTCAGCATGATAGTCTCCCGTGCTAAGGTTGGGTTGATATGACAGACTTGGTCGTGATGCAGGGATCATCATCATCATCATGTATACCTAAGTGTGTTCGTGAGCCTCACCCTCACCCCTCCTCTTTCCCTGACGGGATACACCTTTATGAAGTTCGCTCTTGGTGCTTCCTCCTTCAGGAGTTAGGATAAGAGTTAACACGGTGTGTGCACGTTGCATGGCCATTGTCTTTGGTCATGGGAGTCGCCGGTGGGGCTGGAGATTGCTTACATTGCCTGTGTTTGTGGCATCTGGTCGTCCGTCCAGCCCTCGCCCTCCGCCAGTCTTTTGTTTCATTGTTTACCTCCCTCAACATTGATGGCTCGAACTCTCCTCACAGTTTCTGCTTTTTTTTTTCGTTTTGTTCATCTCGTTTGCCTCTTGAAAGGAGGCTTGAAATGTCTATCAGGCGTCACGCAGAACTTTTATTGTTGTCCTAGCATTCAATATTATCTCCTCAAGAGAAATACAGAACTCGTAGATTGGTTGAGTAATCTCAAAAAAAAAAAAAAGAGGAAGAAATACAGTCTGCTCCGATTCCCAGACACGACTCTCGGCCGTGTCACATTGGGTCTCACTGTATCCCATAGTTCATGAAAAAGGTTCAGGATTGTAATGTGGTGATGCAGGTCGTAGCATACGAGTGTTGACTTCTGGTGGTCTGGACATGTTGGTGTAAGCGATAATGAAATAACGGATGCTGAGGCTACAGCAGCTACATTCAGCAATCTGTATACACGAGTTATACCTCAGAGGGGGCGTATGAGCGGATTGTAGGTAATGCTGTTGAATATGGACGGGAAAGCTACGGAGAACAAGCCAGAGATGATGAGGGGTGTTGTTGAAGCAAGGCGGTCCTCCCTCAGCAGGTGATCACCATTTTGAAACATTTCTCTGTCGACTGAGGGCTGGGTCATGCTGCGCTGACCCTGGGTCACTTAATGGAGACGAGACCTGCCCCAGTATGTGACAGCTGTCACCACAGTGTTACCACGGGAGATGTCTGTACTGACCACATGCGAAGTATACCGGAATCGTAGAGTCATACTTGAAATATTTTGGTAACATTGTAAGGAATAAAAGCTTTGCAGATTTTTTTTTATAAGGATGTTAATGTAAAGAGAATGCTGACTATTTTAAAGGAAGTCCAAGTATGTGATTTTGTATCTATTTCTGAAGTGTTTAGATGCCCTTTAAAGAAGCATGAATATATTGTATAGATAAGGTTTTAGATACCATGCTTTAAGTGCCGATTACCATTACATGTTTGCACTTCACCAAGTCCACAAAATTATATACATCAGAGAATGTGTTTCAGTCATGCCTTAAACCTGACTTTTCTGGGCGTGACTATAGGAAAGCGGCATTATGTCTACCCCAAGACAAAGAGGCGCCTATTACCTCACAAGAGGTAACAGGACATTAGATAGACTACTTCAGTCAGGCCTTCGAGTCGAATCTTCCCGGCCGGCATGTGTGGATTAGCCATCACGTCCCCAGTGGTGTTGTGACCCGAAGCACCAGTTTGCCTCGGGTGTAGAGTGTTCGTGCACTGGAGTCACATCCTCCTCCGTCATTGTTATTGAAAACTCTGTATAGTGTTCTTTGATGTCAAGTTATTGATGATACACTTCGCTTGGAGAGGGCTTTGAGGCGGGATCAGGGTCGTCCAGGGAAATTGGAAAGATTAATTGGAACAGGGAGTGTGGCCCCTGTCTCGTATGGTCGGGGAACAGGGGAGTGGTCTGGTGGGAGAGGCGCAGTGTCTGGCAGTGAAATAGTGGCCGGGGTCAGAGGTCATGTTGGGAGAAAGTAGGGCAGCGATGGTGAGACTTAGTCATGACCTGGAGTGCGCTACTGCCGGAGGTCAAAGGTCGTGATGGTGAGATTTCGTCATGACCCACAGTGCTCCACAGCTGTGGTCAGGGGTCATGTTCGTGTGTGGACGGGGAGGTCATGATAGTTGATCTCCACGGCTATGTAATGGACAGGGTCACGAATGAGAGTTGAAGTTCACATACATGTGAACAAGATTTGTTTAAGCTTGACTGGAAAGGGACGAAGCAGAGAGTTAGGGGAACGTGTGGGAGACAGTGGAGGATGACGTCAACTCCACCATGTGTGGGAGACAGTGGATGATGACGTCATCTCGAACCTTCGTCGCCTTGTTCTGTGGGATAGATCGGGAGAGTCGCTAAAGGCTGTTTGGACGTAGTCATCATACACAATCTTGGACCTTCAAGGTCCTTCCAGGTCACAGAAGTCAGACAGAAAAGAAGAGACTTTTGAGGGCGGCGGCTGCGTCTCTGGTGGATCTAGTTCTATTATTGGCCTCTCACCTGGACCTGTGGAGCCCTGGCTGAGGGAGGCCTCAGTTCAAGGTCAGAGGTTACGGTCAAACGTGCCGAGCTTTGCTTGTTTTATAAGACCCCCCAAATGTCCTGCATAGAAAATGGATGCCCTTAGTTATTAGCTAAGGTGATGTTCTTGTTGCTGGTTTTAACTCGACCTTTGACCTTTGTCCCTGAGGTCAGATGGCTAAAAATGCCTTCTGTCTCTCCTGGGAAGGTGGTTCTGGGGTTGTCGCCCGCTGAAGAATTTTTTCTCCATTTTATGAACGGAGAGAGAGAGTACATTGTCTCATGTTGATATTGACCTTGTACTTGGTTCATTGGTCGTTGGAGTCGGAGGTAAGATTTGACCCTGGTGTCCCAGGCTTGTGAGCATAACGGTGTGGTCCTTGAGTATGACCCTTAGAGGTCAGGTCAGGTCAGATTGCAGGTCGTCATAGATATGGGTCGTACAGTTGGACTTGCTGGTCTTACCGTGGTGCTCAGGGAGGGTAACACAGTATGACTGGATTTTATGTTAGCCAAGATAAGGATCTGAACCCATGTCTTCAAGTGGCAATATTATGGTTGACCCTGGCTGACCTGCATGGGTCACAGTCAGTGTACAATGACCCTGGCAGGGGGGGGGGGGGGTGCTGTACACCTCCACCTCCTGCTGTACAGGCAAGCACAAGCGCTCGAGACTTCACCTGGACTCCATCCGTCCGTGTGCCGGATATGTCACATGGTTATCCTCTTCGTCAGGAGTGGCCCAGTGCCTGGTGGTGACGAGGTCGCCATACAGGAGGCAGAAGACTCGCCTCCCTGGCCAGTGCAGACCGGAACACGGAGGCTAATTTCCCTTGCGTTAGCCTACAGATGAAAGCATCCTTCGTTCCCACGTTGCATGCTTCGCGGTTTTTGTTAGGTCGTGTGGGGGACGTGTTCTCCGTTTTCCTCCCGTACTGTGGCCTCATTATAGGAACCGCCCCCCCCCCCATAGCATCGGGAGAGAATTTTGTTTTCCACAGAAAAAAACGTTGGCACGAAGTTTATGGATGCTGAAGCACCGTGTTTGCTGAGGAAAACGTTGGTACACGCTGGGAAGCGAGCTCTATTTTTTTTTTTTACACATCTGGAACGATGGTTTAGATACCTGAGAGAGAGAGAGAGAGAGAGAGAGAGAGAGAGAGAGAGAGAGAGAGAGAGAGAGAGCAGCTGAGTTGAGGAAGTAATATGTTAAACGTGAGCTGTCTTAAGTGTTGGTGTCTTTTCATCTGTATTCCGGAAAGGCGTGTTTTTCTGCCCAAAGGTCATCGTAAAATTAATTCATATATATATTATCCCTGGGGATAGGGGTGAAAGAATACTTCCCACGTATTCCTCGCGTGTCGTAGAAAGCGACTAGAGGGGACGGGAGCGGGGGGCCGGAAATCCTCCCCTCCTTGTATTAACTTTCTAAAATGGGAAACAGAAGAAGGAGTCACGCGGGGAGTGATCATCCTCCTCGAAGGCTCAGAGTGGGGTGCCTAAATGTGTGTGGATGTAACCAAGATGTGAAAAAAGGAGAGATAGGTAGTATGTTTGAGGAAAGGAACCTGGATGTTTTGGCTCTGAGTGAAACGAAGCTCAAGGGTAAAGGGGAAGAGTGGTTTGGAAATGTCTGGGGAGTGAAGTCAGGGGTTAGTGAGAGGACAAGAGCAAGGGAAGGAGTAGCAATACTCCTGAAACAGGAGTTGTGGGAGTATGTGATAGAATGTAAGAAAGTAAATTCTCGATTAATATGGGTAAAACTGAAAGTTGATGGAGAGAGGTGGGTGATTATTGGTGCATATGCACCTGGGCATGAGAAGAAAGATCATGAGAGGCAAGTGTTTTGGGAGCAGCTAAATGAGTGTGTTAGCGGTTTTGATGCACGAGACCGGGTTATAGTGATGGGTGATTTGAATGCAAAGGTGAGTAATGTGGCAGTTGAGGGAATAATTGGTATGCATGGGGTGTTCAGTGTTGTAAATGGAAATGGTGAAGAGCTTGTAGATTTATGTGCTGAAAAAGGACTGATGATTGGGAATACCTGGTTTAAAAAGCGAGATATACATAAGTATACTTATGTAAGTAGGAGAGATGGCCAGAGAGCGTTATTGGATTACGTGTTAATTGACAGGCGTGCGAAAGAGAGACTTTTGGATGTTAATGTGCTGAGAGGTGCAACTGGAGGGATGTCTGATCATTATCTTGTGGAGGCTAAGGTGAAGATTAGTATGGGTTTTCAGAAAAGAGGAGTGAATGTTGGGGTGAAGAAGGTGGTGAGAGTAAGTGAGCTTGGGAAGGAGACCTGTGTGGGGAAGTACCAGGAGAGACTGTGTACAGAATGGAAAAAGGTGAGAACAATGGAAGTAAGGGGAGTGGGGGAGGAATGGGATGTATTTAGGGAATCAGTGATGGATTGCGCAAAAGATGCTTGTGGCATGAGAAGAGTGGGAGGTGGGCTGTTTAGAAAGGGTAGTGAGTGGTGGGATGAAGAAGTAAGAGTATTAGTGAAAGAGAAGAGAGAGGCATTTGGACGATTTTTGCAGGGAAAAAATGCAATTGAGTGGGAGAAGTATAAAAGAAAGAGACAGGAGGTCAAGAGAAAGGTGCAAGAGGTGAAAAAAAGGGCAAATGAGAGTTGGGGTGAGAGACTATCAGTAAATTTTAGGGAAAATAAAAAGATGTTCTGGAAGGAGGTAAATAGGGTGCGTAAGACAAGGGAGCAAATGGGAACTTCAGTGAAGGGCGTAAATGGGGAGGTGATAACAAGTAGCGGTGATGTGAGAAGGAGATGGAATGAGTATTTTGAAGGTTTGTTGAATGTGTCTGATGACAGAGTGGCAGATATAGGGTGTTTTGGTCGAGGTGGTGTGCAAAGTGAGAGGGTTAGGGAAAATGATTTGGTAAACAGAGAAGAGGTAGTAAAAGCTTTGCGGAAGATGAAAGCCGGCAAGGCAGCAGGTTTGGATGGTATTGCAGTGGAATTTATTAAGAAAGGGGGTGACTGTATTGTTGACTGGTTGGTAAGGTTATTTAATGTATGTATGACTCATGGTGAGGTGCCTGAGGATTGGCGGAATGCGTGCATAGTGCCATTGTACAAAGGCAAAGGGGATAAGAGTGAGTGCTCAAATTACAGAGGTATAAGTTTGTTGAGTATTCCTGGTAAATTATATGGGAGGGTATTGATTGAGAGGGTGAAGGCATGTACAGAGCATCAGATTGGGGAAGAGCAGTGCGGTTTCAGAAGTGGTAGAGGATGTGTGGATCAGGTGTTTGCTTTGAAGAATGTATGTGAGAAATACTTAGAAAAGCAAATGGATTTGTATGTAGCATTTATGGATCTGGAGAAGGCATATGATAGAGTTGATAGAGATGCTCTGTGGAAGGTATTAAGAATATATGGTGTGGGAGGCAAGTTGTTAGAAGCAGTGAAAAGTTTTTATCGAGGATGTAAGGCATGTGTACGTGTAGGAAGAGAGGAAAGTGATTGGTTCTCAGTGAATGTAGGTTTGCGGCAGGGGTGTGTGATGTCTCCATGGTTGTTTAATTTGTTTATGGATGGGGTTGTAAGGGAGGTAAATGCAAGAGTCCTGGAAAGAGGGGCAAGTATGAAGTCTGTTGGGGATGAGAGAGCTTGGGAAGTGAGTCAGTTGTTGTTCGCTGATGATACAGCGCTGGTGGCTGATTCATGTGAGAAACTGCAGAAGCTGGTGACTGAGTTTGGTAAAGTGTGTGGAAGAAGAAAGTTGAGAGTAAATGTGAATAAGAGCAAGGTTATTAGGTACAGTAGGGGTGAGGGTCAAGTCAATTGGGAGGTGAGTTTGAATGGAGAAAAACTGGAGGAAGTGAAGTGTTTTAGATATCTGGGAGTGGATCTGTCAGCGGATGGAACCATGGAAGCGGAAGTGGATCATAGGGTGGGGGAGGGGGCGAAAATTTTGGGAGCCTTGAAAAATGTGTGGAAGTCGAGAACACTATCTCGGAAAGCAAAAATGGGTATGTTTGAGGGAATAGTGGTTCCAACAATGTTGTATGGTTGCGAGGCGTGGGCTATGGATAGAGATGTGCGCAGGAGGATGGATGTGCTGGAAATGAGATGTTTGAGGACAATGTGTGGTGTGAGGTGGTTTGATCGAGTAAGTAACGTAAGGGTAAGAGAGATGTGTGGAAATAAAAAGAGCGTGGTTGAGAGAGCAGAAGAGGGTGTTTTGAAATGGTTTGGGCACATGGAGAGAATGAGTGAGGAGAGATTGACCAAGAGGATATATGTGTCGGAGGTGGAGGGAACGAGGAGAAGAGGGAGACCAAATTGGAGGTGGAAAGATGGAGTGAAAAAGATTTTGTGTGATCGGGGCCTGAACATGCAGGAGGGTGAAAGGAGGGCAAGAAATAGAGTGAATTGGAGTCATGTGGTATACAGGGGTTGACGTGCTGTCAGTGGATTGAAGCAAGGCATGTGAAGCGTCTGGGGTAAACCATGGAAAGCTGTGTAGGTATGTATATTTGCGTGTGTGGACGTGTGTATGTACATGTGTATGGGGGGGGGGCCATTTCTTTCGTCTGTTTCCTTGCGCTACCTCGCAAACGCGGGAGACAGCGACAAAGTATAAAAAAAAAAAAAAAAAAAAAAAGATCAGATATTTACGTTCGTGATGAAATCTTTTGGGAAGTTACTGTGTAGTTGACCCACTGTATTTTCTCCTGTATTATCACAGTATTTCATGAATTTTGCACAGATGCACGACAGAGTGAGTTACCTGCTGATCACTGAAGGTTTAACATTATTACTCGCTGTACTTCATCATTCATTTCTGGCTACCATCTGAGAACTAGGCTTTTATAGTCATATGTTTGATTTATATTTTCATTTCCTTGATTCAGGTTGATGGAACCTAGTGAACAGTTCATATTATTGTCTGTCTTTCTGTATGTTTGTATTTCCATTTGTCTCTCAGTAGTATTATGATATTTAACTGGTCTATCTCTCTCTGTCTCTCGTCTGTTTATGTCGACATGTTCAAATGTTCTGAAGTGAGTTTTGATTCATGATAGCGTGTATACGTGTGGTGATGGACCTGGTCGTGTAGCCTGTTTGTACACGTATACAGGGGTTAGGGAAGGTCTGCCAAAGTCTGAGCAAGTCTAGTCTTCCCGAAATGAAAAATCAGACACAAAAAAACTCAAAAATTTCCCTGTAATAATTGTTTGGTCAGAGCCTAAGTGTTCGGGTCTGGGGGGGGAAAATTATTCTAAAAGATATATGTATATATATTTTCGTAAACATTGCCCAGTTTTTCCTATGTAGTTCTTGTAGTATGATTCTAACAATTGTAGTACGTAGAACTGATAATGTTTGTAATATTCAGATAAATATTTGCGCCAGGAATGGGGTCTGAAAAATCTATCTCTTTGAGTGCCTGGAAAACTAGCAATGATATAAGGGTGTTGGGCTTTTAATACACGCACAGGCAGCGCGCGTACATACCGGCCCCACTGTGTGGCTTCCACATCAAACGTTTGCCTTTATAAATCGCGTTAATGTTAATTATTGTCGGATGTTAAATTTATCACCGGTGGCCTATAAACCACATACATGCTCTCTCTCTCTCTCTCTCTCTCTCTCTCTCTCTCTCTCTCTCTCTCTCTCTCTCTCTCTCTCTCTCTCCAATAAGCGGGGATGATTAAAGCCCTCGGTGTCCCTACTGTTTTTTAAGTGTCAGTTTGTATTACGTGTGTTGTACATCCCCCGGGAACCTGGCTGTGTGTCACCTAAGTAAGGTTAGATATACCGTCTGTAGACCTTGAGCACGACGGCACGACCCTTGAGCACGACGGCACGACCCTTGAGCACGACGGTACGACCCTTGAGCACGACCGTCCTGCTGGCCTGACTGCTGGTAGAGGCAGAGGTCTCCCTGGTAAAGGACTTCGATTAAGCCTTTGAGTAAATAGTTTTTTTTTTATCTTATCTTATCTTATCTTATCTTTCGTAAATCTGAGAACAGCTTTTTCCAGTTTGTCCACAAGTTTGAGAGTTCTTTGCTGTAGCCGTCATTTTATCTCAGTGTTTTTCTGATGTTATAACGAACAGCCGGGAGATAACACAGGCACATGAAGGGGTAAACTGGTGGGTTTAGGTGAGGGGTGAGGAGGATGTTGGGGGGGGGGGGGGATGCAGGTGATAGATATATATACGGGGGAGGTTGTTAATCTCCCCCCCCCCCCCTTACGAATGGTTTAACGGACGACGACCTGGCGTGGCGGGGTCGCGGCAGCTTACGAATGGCGCGCCACGGCGACGTGACGCCCGGTAAAACGAGGAGCAGAATATCGTCGAAGAAGTCGGCTGAAGATGAATGTCAATGGCCGCCATGTTGACACAAGATGAGCAACGCTTGTGTACCCTTACAACACCAGAGCCTGGAACAACACGACGCTCTCTCTCTCTCTCTCTCTCTCTCTCTCTCTCTCTCTCTCTCTCTCTCTCTCTCTCTCTCTCTCTCTCTCTCTCGAAAACATTGAAAGAGTGCAGTGAGCAGTGAAGGCAATGGGACAGAAGAAATAGAGCAGAGATAAACAGAGTGGGTGAGGGTAGTAGAGGTGGAAGATGAGAGATACAAGAAAGAAAACGTAGACGGGAAAAGAATATATATATATATATATATATATATATATATATATATATATATATATATATATATATATATATATATATATGCTGGAGCAGAATATAGGGATTAATGCGGAAGTAGGGGAAAAGAAAGTAGAGGGCATGTAAAAGAAGGGAGTGATAAGAGATCAGAAAAATAGAACAGAAAGATAGAGATAGCGTGAGGGGGGAGAGGGAGAGGGTAAGATAGAGCATCAGAGGGGAAGGAAATATTACGACAAATATTAGTGAGATTCGGAGAAGTAAACACGGAAGGATGATGGAAGAGAGAGGGAGGGAGATGGGTAACCCAGGGAGAGTGAGTGCTGGTGAATGGGAAGGGAGAGATGGTGTTGAATAAGGGAGAAGGGTAGATGTACTGATGAATAAGGGAGAGGAAGTTGATGTAGATGGGAAAGAGGGTAGGGTGGACGACAAAGTGGGAGAAAGTGTACCTAGAGGTGAATTATAGATAAAGCAAGTAGAGGAAGGAGAGAAGAAATCGTTTGAAACAGAGAAAACGCAAAGAGGTTGCATACACCATAAGGAATTATGTAGGTAGAAAATGAGGTCATGGTAGTATTGAGTTACTGAGGAATGTAATTAAAGATGAAAGAGAAAGAGAGAAATGAATAGGTAATTGAGAGATGGAGAGGAACTGGAGAGGGCAAGATAATGAAGATATGGAGACATGAGAACAGAAGAGAAGAGTGAAGAAAAAGACTGGAATAGAGGGAGATCAGAAGGTATTCATCAGGGGTTGAAAGAAAACGTCAGTCGGGGAAAAGAAGACGGGATCAGAAGACTGCGGAACGAAGGGGAGGAATCCGTTTGGGGAGAGAGAGAGAGAGAGAGAGAGAGAGAGAGAGAGAGAGAGAGAGAGAGAGAGAGAGAGAGTGTGGTAGGTATGATAGCCATCAGCTCGCCTCTTGAGGAGACGAGAGCGGCCATGACCTGTGTTGTGCGTGAGGGAGAAGTGTTTACTGATGGAAGACGTAGGGCGAGGGGTAGTGATGGGATGGAGGGAGGGCTGTGTCCAGGTCACAGAAGCGCCTGAGGGTTGTGGTGCAGGACGGAGGGGAAGCAAAAGACCCAACAGCCCTCAGGTCTGCCCCAGACTCCTGCAGTGCTGTGTCCTTCGGTGTCGTCCTACCTAGAGCAGTGCCGCCTCCAATATCAATGTTTCATGAATTTTTCACGCCATTTTCTTCCCCGCCATTGTACCCATGTTGGTGTTACTGCCATGTTACCACCACCATCACCATCAATAACCTGTCACACCTGATCGTAGCCATCAGTGTTACTCACACTTTCATTTGGATCATCATGAAGGCGTACGAGCTGTGTGACGTGACGTAGATGTTCTTTCTATTGTGATATATTCATGATGATAACTTTATCATTAGGAAAGTTATTTATGGTCACAGAAAAAGATTTCGTTCAGCAAGAGTCCATCAGGACCGATAAATGATTTACACCCTGAGGAAATTTACATGCAGGCATTCTTGTTGGACGAGTAAACTATAAAAAAGAAGAAAATAAACTCTTCATAAAGGGGAAAAAAGAAAATAAACTTCATAAAGGGGAAAAAAAGAAAATAAACTTCATAAAGGGGAAAAAAGAAAATAAACTCTTCATAAAGGGAAAAAAGAAGAAAATAAACTCTTCATTAAGGGGAAAAAAGTTTTTACTGACGTATTAATGAAATATATCAGTAACTGAAATACGTGAGTGACTTAAAGATCCATGAAGAGAGGGGCTTAGGGAAGGGTATTACTGTGTGCACAATAAGGCGCTCACAGTGAATGGAGAAGCGTATGGAGGGTTTAAATGGTGAGGCTTAAGTGTCCTTAATAATTTAGGAAGCACATGAGGGGTTAATGCGAGATGTGGGATGGTTCACAGTGACGAGGAGGAAGTATAGTGGAAGTAATGAGAGACATTTTGAGTGTCGTGCCAAATGAAGACGATTCATTAGAGTAATTGAATTAATGTTAGCAGGTGAGACACAAGGTGAAGCTTGTTCCACTACCGTACTCCCTCACTTGCTGTATAGACCAAGTCTTAGTTACGTCACACATCACCAGACGTGCCAGGTTCACCACCGGTTGTAATAGTGTGACGCAGCCTCGGTCTAGACGTTACGTGGTTGTGCGGGGTGTGCCAGCTGTCACTAGTTTCGTTGGGATGCCATTTGCACTGCATCTGACGTCACGGCGTACTAACGATGTACGAAAAATAAAACGATGGATCACTATATCTCATTGTGTAAACTTTGAAAAGGTTTGGCTTGTTAGAGATGACTTATTGACCCCTCGCCACATTGTGACAGTATATATATATATGAAAACTCAGCTTCCTCCTTAGGATGCTTACTAATTTTATAACCTTTTCTCTCCCACAGGTAAGGCTGGAGTGGTGAGGGAGATGCAAGTGTCATCATATGGTAACGTAACAAGAGAGTCAGTTCGTAACAGCGTTATGTACGTAGGTCTGCATGGTGTAGAGATGGTGTTACCAAGGGCGTGTTGACAGACGTCTGTATGGTAAAGTATGTGCATGTACGGTGGAGTGTGTATACATAACGTGTATATGATAAGGTATACATGTATTAAGAAGTGTGAGGGTCTGCCATACCTAGCGCCAAGGATACCAGGGGTCACCCTGATCTGTAAAGACTGAGAAGCAGAGGAAACGCAAGCCCTCAGGAGACCCTTCCATCATCAGTGGTATTCTCACCACTCCTCACAGTTTGCTCTGTATCGAGACTCGCAGTTGATAAGACTGTTCATGTAGTCGACCATGATCGCGCACAGCCCCGCCCGTACCGACAACCACCAGCCAGTAAGGACGTGGTCAGTGCCAGCATTATACATAGATTAAGAAGTATAATGAGAATGTACAAGAGATGTGGGGTCTCACCACTGTGAAACTCCCTCCTCGCACGGTACAGACAGTTGATTACAGACTCAGTAACAGTCATGTAGCCTTACGGGAAGGTGTACAAACACAAGAATATCGACTGCGACATTCAAATACCCTCAAAAAATGCGAACGCCTCCCTGTACAGACAGACAGACAGACAGACAAGGACGGCTGAAAAGACAGGACGGACTCGTAGTCGATTTCTGTGTAATCAGGAAAACATTCGTAAAATAGAAGAGAAAAAAGTTTAGGAATGAAAGCGTCTGAGTCTGAGGGGCAGAATACACCGGACACGGGAATGGGGTCTTGGGCCTTTGAATCCATTCGCTTTTAAGGACTCGGGAAGAATTGAGAGAAACAGTTCTGTAATGTGAGACATCGATTTTATCGGGCGCGCCAGCAACAAAATGCTGAATGTATGATTTGGGTCGCAAGTGGAGAGAGAGAGAGAGAGAGAGAGAGAGAGAGAGAGAGAGAGAGAGAGAGAGAGAGAGAGAGAGGTATGAAGTGGATGACAAACTGTGGTGTGTATAAAGTACAGAATAACAAGACATTGGATGATAAATCCCCAGGAAGGGATGAGCTCCCGCGGCGGGAAGGGGAGCAGAGACAACGTGTAATTAAGGAAGAAGACTGAGAGATGTTGTGGATGGTTGAGGGAGGACACGCTCTCCCTGGGAGACACACACACCTCTGGCCGTAGGGCGCGCCGCACCTCCCTGGGTTTACTGGAACTGCGAAACGCGAGTCGTGGTGATGGTCGTGCGTGGTTGTGTGAGGTGAGGAAGGAGGTCGCACGTTCGTGTCGTGAATGCCAGCGGCCGACGTATGGGTGAGGCAGCGAGGGAATGCAGACACACACACACACACACACACACACACACACACACACACACACACACACACACACACAGAGAGAGAGAGAGAGAGAGAGAGAGAGAGAGAGAGAGAGAGAGAGAGAGCCCCGTCATGTCATCGTCCATGACCGGTTCTCATGGGGCCGCAGGTGGCTGGGGATGACCTTAAACAGTTGAGGAAAGAGACGTATTGGGTAGTAATGTGGGTCAGGCAGGTGTCGTGCTCCCCCGGCCTGCAGGAGGGGTAGTAAGGCAGGTTGAAGGTAGGGAGGGCTATGATAAAGTAAGGGAGGCTAGCAAAGGCAAATGTGGGTAGGCAAGAGGCTATGGGTGATAGAGATGGAGAGATACGAAAGGAGGGATCGTCAGCCTGGGACACGGGTAGTTATAAAGGATAAGGCGAGTTGGGGGGGTAGCAGCAGCAGCAGCAGCAGCGAGGAAGGGGAGAATAATTGAAGACACCAGACAGTCGGTCGCTCCCCCTGGTTGACGCCCCGGGGGATAGGAATAGTTTATATGACAACAACACTACCACCACACGTCACGGGTGGGGAGCCTACTGCCACTCACATAGTGGGAGAGCTGCACTAAGTATGTAATGCGAGCACCGCACCAGGTGCACAGCGGGGGCGGGACTGCGCTGACCAGCAGAGACAGGATTACCTGCCATAGACTTGACGCACAACGCAGTGAAAGGATGTATTGACACATCTGGGCTTGGAGAATGTGTTGGAGACTGTATATAGATAGTATACGACGAGGAGAATGTGTTGGAGACAGTATATAGATAGTATACGACGAGGAGAATGTGTTGGAGACAGTATATAGATAGTATACGACGAGGAGAATGTGTTGGAGACTGTATATAGATAGTATACGACGAGGAGAATGTGTTGGAGACAGTATATAGATAGTATACGACGAGGAGAATGTGTTGGAGACTGTATATAGATAGTATACGATGAGGAGAATGTGTTGGAGACTGTATAGATACTATACGACGAGGAGAATGTGTTGGAGACTGTATAGATACTATACGACGAGGAGAATGTGTTGGAGACAGTATATAGATAGTATACGACGAGGAGAATGTGTTAGAGACTGTATATAGATAGTATACGACGAGGAGAATGTGTTGGAGACTGTATATAGATAGTATACGACGAGGCTAATGTGTTGGAGACAGTATGACGGAGAGAATTTATTGGATAGACTATATGCAGGATAACGTGTTGGAAAGGGTATATGACCGGGCAAATGTGTTGGAGAGGGTATTTGGTGGGGAGAATGTGTTAGAGAGGGTATATGGTGGGGATAATGTGCTATAGAAAGTATGTTGAATGACGGAAATAGAGACACGTGGCATAGAGGGTTACTGATGTTAACAGACGTGACAAAGAATTGTATGTAGATATTGGGAGCTGAGGGTTGTGGAAGGTTGTGAGGTGTGAGGAGGGTTGTGGAGGGTTGTGGAAGGTTGTGAGGTGTGAGGGAGGGTTGTGGAAGGTTGTGAGGTGTGAGGGAGGGTTGTGGAAGGTTGTGAGGTGTGAGGGAGGGTTGTGAGGTTTGAGGGAGGGTTGTAGAAAGCTGTGATGTATGAGGCCACAGCACGGCACCTGGTTAGTTTGAATCTGGGCCACTGTACAGCACCTCGTTTCATTATATTTTTTTCCTCTCTATTTCTTGTGATGGGAATAGCACGTATCTATATAAACAGGAGTGTAGATAAGAGCAGTTTATATAGATGTTGTTGCTGATGGTGAGCAGACGTTATGTTTCCTGTTTGGAGGGATGGAGAGCCAGCCTGGACTGTGCTCTTAAAGATGACCTATGATGGTTACGGTGAGGGGTCACTTCCTCGCACACCACCCTCTGTTATCTCCCCTGATGACGGGGGAAGGTTATCCTCCCCGGTGGGGGAGGTACTGGTGTGAGGGAAGGTTATCCTCCCCGGTGGGAGGTACTGGTGTGAGGGAAGGTTATCCTCCCCGGTGGGAGGTACTGGTGTGAGGGAAGGTTATCCTCCCCGGTGGGAGGTACTGGTGTGAGGGAAGGTTATCCTCCCCGGTGGGAGGTACAGGGATCTTGACTGGTAATAGAGGATGTTATTTTGGGATGGCAGGAGTTGTTCTAGCTGGTTATCTTTGGTAATGGGAGGTGCTGTTATCTTGGATGGAGAGAGGGAGGGACGGTTGTCTTGTGTGGTCAAAGAGAATGTTATCTTGGGTTGTGTGTGGGGGAAGGTTAGGTTGGGTTGTGGGAGATGATGATATTTTGATTGATGGAAAGGAGTATCAGGTGTGAGGTAGTGTACGTGGTGGGAGGTGTGGTGCTGTTATCTTGGGTGGTGAGAGGGAACGTTATCTTGGGGTTGTGGGAGTTTCCGCTTTGGTTTATTAGGGGGGGGGGGAGGGGATTCATGGCTGGTGAAATAATAATGTCTTTGGTTTGGATGTTTTGTTATGTTGGCTGCTGGAAGGGAAGGTTATTTTGGATGATGGCAGGGCGTGCTGTCAGTGATGTTGGGGGGTTATCATGAAGGATGTGGTTGCATGATGTTTCCGTGGATGGTAGAGGATGGTGTTATCATGGATGTTGGTACTGTCATGGTTGGTGGTTATCGTGGATGGTAAGATTGTCATGAGTTATTAATACCACAATATGTCGTTAGTGATCTTTATAACTGAATTGCTTCGTGGATTGTTGATGTGTTTAGTTGCTGAATAATCACTCATCGTTCTCGTGGTCTGTAAGATCATAGCTCAGACTGTTGACCACGACGATACGACCCGTATGTATGATAGCCACGGTGTTGTCCTGCCTTGAAGGGTTGGGTCAAAGGCCAGGCCATCGTACGCAGAGGTCTTACAGTCGTACTCTAAGGATCGTACCGTCGTGCTGAAGGGTTTCAACACTTGTATGTTAGCGGTAGCGAGCGCGAAAGGTCATAAGGTCAGGAGATCTGTTGGAGTGATCGTCGCGTCCATTTAACCGTGGAAGGTCGAGTCGTGGTGTTCACATCTGGTCCATTACCTGCAGCGAACTCCTAACACAACAACATGCGACATTCTATGTCATCAGGACATGTAAACTTCTCTATACATTCACAGTGAGACATTTCACTGTACGAGTTCGTTGCTTGGTGTGTTTACTCGTAGTAAAACTTCGCATGAATGACCAACCTAGCCTAGCCTAGCACAGCTTAGAGTACTCAGACAAATGTTATACAAATTTATGTGTTTTTGTGTGCATGTATAATTTACTTGTAATTTCGTTATGATAAAGTGTCCCTTTTTTATTATTAAAAGGACCGTGAACGTTGTTTACAGGCTCTTGTAAATAGATTACTCAGGTAATACGTTTCTTGAATGTTTAAAAGTATTTTATGGTTTTGTCCCTTTTTTATTAAGATTTTCAGTGCAAGTGATCACGTGCAAGGTTTATTCCACCAGTCGTCTGTTTATGGACGAGTTTGTTAAAGGAAATGAATGCAAGTGTCTTTTAAGGCGAGGGTCAGGGTTGGGATGGGTGGTATTGTAGGTGAAGCACTTGCTCTTTGCAGATGACGCGGTCCTGGTGGCAGGCACCAGTATTAACTGGTGACATCGTTTGAGTGAGTGTATGAAAGGAGTTAGCTAAGAGTGGCTGTGTGCAAACATGAGGTAATGAGGTGCAGCAGGGGAAAAAGGAAGGGGGTGAGGAAGATACTGGAAGATTTGACATGCTGTCATTAGGCTAAAACAGGGCATTTGAAGCAATGTTGGTAAACCATGGAACAGTTTCTGGGGTTTGGCTGTGGTTGGTGCGTTTTAGTTTCGGTACTTTATGTATGATAGTCAGTCAGAGTGGATATCTGCAAATGAGGCCATTGTTCGCTTGTTTCTTACGCTGCCTGGCTAAGGCGGGAGAAACATATGTGTATATATAAAAAGTTTATATAGTGTCTGAAAAAAAAAAAGGTTCCCCATATATTTTCAAAGGTGAAAGGTTTGAAAAAGTTTGTTGTGGGTACAAGCTTATGACTGTGTCAGTGAGAAATCTTCGTACATCAGGTTACCAAGTCTAGTATTTCTAATGATGTAAGCATCAGTAACCCGCCTCAGTGTGCCTCTGACTATCTTGAGAAAAGCATGTTCTTTACCCTCCCCGGTTGCCACTTTATTTTAAGAATTTCGTTCTTGGGCACTGTACTTCCACCTGTGCTTCAAGTTGGTTGGCTCTTAACTTTCTAAGGAGGAGAAAGCCCGACTTCTCGCCAGGAAGCAAGAAAATGTGGGTACACTTGAGATTTCAAGGTGCACTGGGCGCTCAGAAAGCACGATCAGGCGGCTGCTTCCTGCAGCACCTCATCTGTGCCTCGCCTCATTCAAGGGATCAAGACCCTGTAGACCCAAAACAGTGGACTGGAATACTTCAGGAACCTTGCCAAATGCATGCCCAGATGTCTGAAGGTGGTAATCAAGACCAAAGGAAAGATGACAAAGTACTAGAATTTAAGTGTGACGTCGCCTCTGAAATGATTTTTGTTTCTTTTTTCTGGGTGGGGGAATTGTCTGACAATATATATATATATATATATATATATATATATATATATATATATATATATATATATATATATATATATGATAAGTAAAACAATCAAAGGTATAAGTACATTAGTATAAAAATGAAAGACCTTATAAGATTTTTGTAAATACCGTTATATTGTAAATGTATGACTTGACAAAGTAATAGATAAACTGAGAGACTGTGTTTGAGTTGGATTTTGTACCAGTAATGTATGAAATGAAAATAATAAAGTCACATTATGTAGATTTAATAATGGCGATGATAATAATGATAATAATGATAGGAAATACGTTGGTATAGTCGGTCAGAAACGTCCGTTTTCTTTGATATTGCCCTGGCTGGGCCAGTGAGTGGGGCCTTAACTTGTGTAATTTATTGAGTATTCTGCGAGTTTTCCTCGCTAACAGGAGAATTTCTCGCTAATTGGCGGATATCCTGAGGGTCATTCCTGAGATTCGCACAGATTTAAGGAGATATTTCAGGTGGAAGAGAGACGAACTTTCTTTTTTTTTTTTTCCTTTCCCGAAAATTAGTAATTATTAGCAGTGATTAATTTCAAGAAGTAAAAATCTAGCGGTTGTTTGCAACTCTACCCCTCTCCATCACCCTCTCCCCCTTCTCCACCTCCTCCTCCGCTGATCACTGGAGATGAGAAAGATTAAATAGCGTCGTGAAATTAGATAGGATTTTCATGATAATGATAAGGAGAGGCTGAGGGTTTGGCCACCATACTCCAGGGTTGTACAACGTGTGGTGCTGCAAGTGTTGAGGCAGGTCGCGACGTGTGACTCACTGCTGATTCCATCAATCTCTCGCTACGTTGAACATTATTTTACGATTAGTTTACTTAAAGTTCTGCTTTCAACTTTTACTTATTTTTTCATGATTTTTTTTAGATATTTAAATGTAAAATTCTGTTTGTATTGAATTTTTTTTTAATAATTGAATGTTCTATTCTATTTGTATTGAATTTATTTTTCAGAATCATTTGCTTAAATACGAGAAAATATTGTTGATAGGAGAAGGTCTTATCCTCGCTACCTAACCTGGATGAAGCATATGTATGGAAGATTTGATCTTGTTTGTTCCAGTATTGTGTCTGGTGGGGTGCAGGGCAGTGGACATGTTGAGGGATGTACGGGAAGAATCATTTGTTGATGGCCCCTGTGATGAAGATATTAAGGTCAACTGTGAATATCTTGCATGAATAACCTTTTTGCTTTATTTTTTTGAGAGACAAATGAAGGAAATACAGTAAAAGATTAAAGGGACATATTTAGGATTTAGATTTCTTTACAATACCCGAGTAGACTCCATACATTGAATCACACGACCATGCAAGTTCCAGAGGATAAGACTAAAGCCAGCCGCTACAAGAGGAATTAACTCAAAATTCACGTCCAGGAAAGTTCTGCACATAATGTACATTTAGGTTTTGAGAGACTGCTGTCGGTGCCTTCCGTTGTCTTGGCCTTACAAAGGCGGGGAGAGTTCCGGGAGAGGCGGCTAAAGAGCTCCTTTGTTAGTGGGAGTGTTTGGCACTCTCCCTGCAGCCCTCACAAGTCCCTGCCTGCCATGTGAGATACCCCAGGTGCTCTCCTCCCACAGGGGGAAATGTTCTACGTTCTTATCTCGTCGCTCTTGCCTCTACAACCCCATCCATCCAGCAGTTATTTTTTTCTTTGTTGGGGGAGAGGTTCTCGTTCCCCCCCTTGAGGAGGCGTAGGGGGTTGAATCAGGTTCATGGGGGTTGCTTGTCGGGTTTTAAGTACAACCTGCCTGTATCACATGTACGTACGTGTGTCTTGAATAAGGGGGAGTGACTGGCTGCTGGAGAGGGGTGAGTGTGAGTGGGGAAGGAGGGGGATGAGAGGGCAGGGGACTGATGGAAGAGGGTGAGTTAAGGTTGGAGGGAGGGCTGTGGGAAGCCAAGCTTTGTCTTGGTGTGGAGGAGACGGGAGACGTGTCTGGACTAACTGGTTAACGGGGTTGACCAGTCCAAAAGTGAGGGGGGGGGGGGGGGGGCTCTGGCTGCGCCCACCTTGCCCCAGGTACTGAAGGCGTCCATTGTAACAGGAGTGCACTAAGTACACACACACACACACACACACACACACACACACACACACACACACACACACACACACTGTGGACTCTGGCTAATTGAACCGATTAACCGGTAAGTCTGCCATGTAGTTTGGGGGCCAAGTGTTCTCAGTGTTTCGTTCTGTACGTGCTACTTGCTCCGGCAGGAACACTGGCAGGCAGCAGTAGCAGTCAGTAAAAGCAGTAATGGGAAAGGAGCGATGGCACACAGTAGCGGGAGTAGCAGCGCCAGCCAAGCTGCTTTAACTGGAGCATCACCAGCACCTACCTACAGTAGCAGTAACGCCAGACACCTCTCCTCACCTCCTCCTCCTCCTCCCACACCAGACACCTCTCCTCACCTCCTCCTCCTCCTCCCACGTTAGACACCTCTCCTCACCTCCTCCTCCTCCTCCTCCCACGTTAGACACCTCTCCTCACCACCTCCTCCCACGCCGGACACCTCTCCTCTCCTCTTCCTCCTCCTCCCACGTCAGACACCTCTCCTCACCTCCTCCTCTCACGCCAGACACCTCTCCTCACCTCCTCCTCCCACGCCAGACACCTCTCCTCACCTCCTCCTCCCACGCCAGACACCTCTCCTCACCTCCTCCTCCCACGCCAGACACCTCTCCTCACCTCCTCCTCCCACGCCAGACACCTCTCCTCACCTCCTCCTCCTCCCACGACAGTAATTGAAAAGCAAATTATTGTGTTTGGGGGGGAACCAGCCCCCTTATACGTGGTGTTACATAGTGTGACGTCTCTTACTGCCGAGTTACCTCAGTGAGTACGTTGTAACTGTTACTGGTACCTGGTTATATTTGCCGTTGTCTCTTACATCTTGTTACCAGCTAGTAACGCCTGCCATGTCATTTGCGTTACCTGATAACACCAACTGTTACCCATCGATACTTTGAAACACCTACTGTTACATGATAGCACATGTGGTTACGCAGCAACGCCTGCTGCTACGTGGTGTTACTTGATGTTACGTAGCGTTACCTGTAAACAATATCCCAACTTTTCTGATTTTCAAAGGTATGATGTTTTACATTTACATCCGGGGGAAAAACGTGCTCTTAGCTGTTCACACGTGAAAAAAAAGAAGCGAATTTACTGGCTTGTTATATGATTATCAGACAATTGTTTACGTGTTACGAGTAAAAATTGTTTTAATCACTTACTCCGTAAATTATTTTCCATCTGAGAATATTCTTGCCCGTTTTAGCCAGAGGTTTTACTGTTATGTAGTATCTTCTCTCATGCAAATTTTCCAGACAAGAAAACTTTTATTTAAAAGAACAAAATTTACGTCCAAAAAAAAAGGTTTCTAGTTCGACGGAGAGAACTGTGGCGAACCCTTGTCTTGTCCCCTCCGCTCCTCGTCCCGCCCTTGGAACGGCCAAGGATGAGACTCCCGAAGGATTCCTGCTTCGGCCTCTCCTTATGGACGGACAGAACACGAGAAAGTTTTCCAATTTCTCCCTTGCTATTGTGTGAGACTTCCAGCGTCGCTGGTGTGTTTGCTGTGTGGTCCCAGCCAGGATTTTGGCTCATAGTAATCCCGAGGATTAATTGTGAGTCGTTTCCTTGATTTCTGACGTTTTTTTTTTTTTTTAGCACGGGTAATCTCGGAAATTAATTTTGAGCAATTTGCTCAAGTTCTGACACTTTTATGAGCGCTAGTAATTCTAGGATTAATTTTGGGTAATTTGCCCCGAGTTCAGACGCTTTATGACCGGTGGATGTAACTGTTATCCATACTGTACAACGGAAGATTAAAAGACTGTTGTTTGCCTGTTCATAAGATCAGAATTTTAATGTTTCTCGTTGCGGCATAATGTAACACCCAACATCTGTGTTATCTGCGCCTCATGTATCTTCACGTGTTTTTGGTATGTATTGTTACATGTCGTGTGATGTATTATTTCATCCACAAGATGTTATTTTCGCCCAGCTGATTTTGTTGTCCCACTTCCATGCGCCTAGATTATGCTAGTTTTATCCCCAATCTTATCCTAGTTTATTTTCCAACCTCTGAATTAGCTTGTACTTTAATGTTGTCACCACACCATCCCATATCTTTTGGTAGATCCGTCTTGCATCTCATCCCAGGCTTTGTTCACTCGTATTCATCCCACTAGCAGCCTTGAAGCTTATCTTTAACTTATCTCAACCAGTGGCGTATCCCAACCCACCCTTCAGCTTATCCCGGACCCCTGCCCGTAGCTCATACCACCCAGTAATGTATGTTCATTCTGTCTACATCCTTCACTTTATCCCCACTATTGAATCCGGGCACCAGCGTCAGACGCAGTTCTGAGGCTGGTGCCCGCTGGTGACGCTTGCTCTATCCCAGCTATATCATCTGAATTATCCCAAGGTATATTTGACGCTGAGCCTTGATGGTTCAGGCCGTCCCACCACATCCCAGTGCTAGGCTGTTTGGATAGAACTGAGCTGTTGGCGTTCGTCTTTCCCAGTCTATTTGCATTCATCTCGATTCCAGTCATATCCTTAGCCCGTCTGTAGCTTTTAGCTTATCCCAGTTTCGAACTTGATTCTCCCCTACCCCCTCGAGTCGAAGTGATTTGCATATTTCAGCAGTAGGCCATAACCTGGAACCTGCCAGCTCAGGGCTCATCATTTCCTGAGACTGTCATCTTCAAGACTGTGGATCGATCGTCCGAAATGTTCCATTTCCTCTGCTGCATAGAAAACTTTCAGACGCCACTTGAGTTCCAGCGGAACCGCCGCCATAATTTACTGCAACCACGGCAGAGTTTTGCTTCTTGCTGGCGTTTTCCTCCCCCGATGTGTATATATTGCATTGTCGAGGCTCCATCATCTTGCATCTGGGATGAAGTTCCTTTTTTTTCTCTTTTTTTTTTTAATGGATGTTTTGTCTTCCCCGGGTGATTTAAAAACTTGAGATAGTTTTAGGGGTCAGATGTGAATTGAATCTGTGTCACGGAGGGAAGGAGTCTTGTCTGTGCCTTTACGTGATACAGAAGCAGTTATTCCACCGCTGGAGGGAAGCACCCTCCCCCTCACTGGTGGTCCCTCTCTCGGCGAGGGTGTTGACGATTTCGCGCAATGTTAAGTCATCCAGGAACGAATCCTTTTACATTTTGATGGAGGGGTGGCAACCATCTCCGGGAGCTGGCCTGACCTGCACCGTCTCCCACTCCCGCCCCACCTCACCACCACTTCTTCTCGAGCATCTCATCTCCCCCCCTCACTCTCCTGCAAGGACACTTTATTCTCCAAGATGATCATGATTCTTACGACCTGCTTACCTCTTGTACTTTTTCTTTTCAAGGTCCTCCTGTTCCTCATCATCTATTCTTTCCCTATTCTTTTCCTCTTCATTATTATTCATCCGTTTCTCTCCAGCTCCCCTGTTTATCATGCGTCTTTTCTCTCGTGCCTCCGTGTCCTCATCACCACCTTTATGGCCACATATCTCTTGCCACATTGCAAAGCATACGTTTATCTTCACCCGGTTAAGTGTCCTGCTTCTTGCTTTTGTCAAGCGCTGTCTCCATAATCTCTCTCTCTCTCTCTTCTCTCTCTCTCTCTCTCTCTCTCTCTCTCTCTCTCTCTCTCTCTCTCTCTCTCTCTCTCTCTCTCAGACCAGTTGTCCTCCTCGACTACTCAATTCCTTCCTTCCTTCAGGATATCAGTAACAACTGATTATCATTTCAGCTTCTTATCGTCGTAAGATTTCCTCTGTCGTCACCAGCCCGTTGCCGTCCACATGACCCACTCCGGCCCCTCACCCCGCCGCCCACCTAGGCCAGCGCCTCAGCCGAGGGTGGCCCCCTCCACATGATGTTTTCCCTGTACATATAACCTGCAGCTTTTTAAAGGTAGAGCGTATAGACATAGTGTGAGGTGCCTTGTACCCTGCAGCACAGGCCAACCTCTCCTGCTTCACTCTGGCTTCCTACTGCTCCTCCCTTTCCTCAGCCTCTGGCTTCCTCCTCCTGCTGCACCTTCGTCTCTGGCTTCCTCCTCCTGCTGCACCTTCGTCTCTGGCTTCCTCCTCCTGCTGCACCTTCGTCTGTGGCTTCCTCCTGCTGCACCTCTTGTCTCTGGCTTCCTCCTCCTGCCGCAGCTGCACCTTTGTGTGTGGCCTCATTCTCCCGCTGTGTAATGATGTATTTTTAATTCCATATTTACACTGTCCGGGGAGGAAGTTTTACACGCGTGTGTTTGTCTTGTGTTGCTGCTGCTGTGTGTGGCTTGTGTTGCTGCTGCTGTGTGTGGCTTGTGTTGCTGCTGCTGTGTGTGGCTTGTGTTGCTGCTGCTGTGTGTGGCTTGTGTTGCTGCTGCTGATGTTTCTTGTCGAATGTGAGGAAAGAACGTCCACAATACTGAAGTTTTCTCCACCGCCCACTCCACACCCTCCACCGCCCACTCCACACCCTCCACCGCCCACTCCACACCCTCCACCGCCCTGTGTATCGAGACCATTAAGCAGGCAACTCGTACCCTGTTTATCCCAGTCAGGTGGTGCTCACAGCGACCCTCGTCTCTCAGGTCAGTTATTCCCTCCTCTCTCCCTGGGTCACACAACCTTGGCGTCATGCAGTATCATCTCTCCCTGGGTCACACAACCTTGGCGTCATGCAGTATCATCTCTCCCTGGGTCACACAACCTTGGCGTCATGCAGTATCATCTCTCCCTGGGTCACACAACCTTGGCGTCATGCAGTATCATCTCTCCCTGGGTCACACAACCTTGACGTCATGCAGTATCATCTCTCCCTGGGTCACACAACCTTGGCGTCATGCAGTATCATCTCTCCCTGGGTCACACAACCTTGGCGTCATGCAGTATCATCTCTCCCTAGGTCACACAACCTTGGCGTCATGCAGTATCATCTCTCCCTAGGTCACACAACCTTGGCGTCATGCAGTATCATCTCTCCCTGGGTCACACAACCTTGGCGTCAGTGCAGTATCATCTCTCCCTGGGTCACACAACCTTGGCGTCATGCAGTATCATCTCTCCCTAGGTCACACAACCTGAGGGATTATGCTGTATCCTTGATAAAGCTCAGGTAGGCAAAATAACAGTGGTAGATCAGGTTATACTGGAAACTGACGATGATATTATGTACATCAGCTTAAGGTGAAGGTATATTGTGGGGTTACATCTCCTGTACTGACTGTATGTGTGCATTCTTGTTTGCTGTCATGTTTGTGTGTCATTCTGAGTCAAAACTATCGTGCCTTCGTCGTGCAGTGTACACATACAATATATATATATATATATATATATATATATATATATATATATATATATATATATATATATATATATATATATATATATATTAGTTACTTCTTTATTATGAACCGTTGCACCTCATGAATACACATGTTAACCTCTGGTCAGACACACTTGACCTATGACCCTCTTACTGAAAGATTGCCCTTAACCATTATGGAAGTGATAACCTCTGGTGATATACCTGGCGCCAGTATATCTGGGCTAACCTTCCGCCTGGGAGGTTAGACCCTTCCTTGCTGGATATATCCTCGGTGTCACGGAGTCGAGATGTAAAACCATCATCTTTCCCTTCACCAATTTATCCCGGAGAAAACTTGCCTGGTGTTGCTCCTTACTGCCAGGCTGAGTCTGTTTGTAAATCACAATTTCGTTAAAGAAGAGAGAGAGAGAGAGAGAGAGAGAGAGAGAGAGAGAGAGAGAGAGAGAGAGAGAGAGAGAGAGAGAGAGAGATTTCTAAATTTCATCTTTGGAAAACTTGATAAATCACAGTTTATATATATATATATATATATATATATATATATATATATATATAAATCGTTCGTAAATTTTTCGCAACTTTGCATGTTGATCGCATCTTTTTACATTTTTCGTGACGACTGTAAATCACATTTGTAAAGTCTTTCTCGACAGTGTGCTCGTAATGTAAATTTTCCTCTCTGATCTTGTAAATCACATCTTAGCCAAACTTGTTATTCTTAATATGTGAGGAAAATAGGAGAAAATATATATAATTTGGGGTTCGCAGCAATGTCTTTGGAGGAGAGATAATTTTGTGGTTCTGGGCAGTATCTTTTCGAGGATGATAATATGTAGAGGTTCTGGGATAAGGTGGGACGGGGAGGGAGCACGTACCCATGTTGGGATAGATGGAGGAGAGATAAGGTTAGGAAAATATTGGAAGATAAAAGTAAAGCTGGTTGGAAGGTTGGTCGAGGTAAATGGGGCCGGGAGGTTTAGTGCTTGGTGGGTAAGGCTTGGGGGGAGGAGGCAGGTATAAGGGAGGAAAGGAAAAGGGAAATAGGTAGGATTACCTTGATGATAGTGAAGAATTTAGGGGGGGGGATAGATTAGATAGTTGGATCAAGAGAAGTGGTAGGTAGATACAAGGGTAGATGGTGGTAGATAGTAGATGGGATATGGTAGAGAAAGGAGGTAGGTGGGTCAGTCAGGCTTTGGGTAAGGGTAGATGGGGAGAGAAATGAAGATGGGAAAGATGAGAAGGTTAGGTTCTTGAAGACTACTCATCATCTTGACTCCTTTGTTAAGAGTATAAAGGACATTCTACCCTTTATGAGTGACGGGTCATAGGTCACACATTATTGTCCTTGACCCGTTGTTCTGTCCATTTAACCTCCTCTCGAAAAAAAGGTCCTTGTATTATGTACGCACTGGTGAAAAAAGGCTTTCATTATAGACACGTTACTTAAGAGGGGGGGAAAAAAAAAGCTTTGTGTTAGCTGGAAAGATATCTTACAATTGCTTCTTTAGCTTCATTTTACATGTTTTTTTTAAAAGCTAATGGAAGTCGTAAGATATGCCTTGCTGTGGGAAGACCCGACGACACCACACAGCCTGTAGCTTTACTTCAGGTCAGGCTTTCTAGACGGGGAAAGCTTTTTAGCTTTCGTTCAAGTGTGGGAAGTCCCTAGCTTTCATTCCGATCAGGCTCTGTAGACGGGGGAAGCATTTAGCTTTCCTTTATGTCTGGTTATATGCACGTGGAACACTAGAAAACATGTCAGGAGTCAGCCTTATGGGGGTAAAAAAAGCACTTTACAGTCGAACTTTATGGGCACTTCATGCTGAGAAAGATGTCGAATTTGAGCTTTACGTCCGTATAAAGCTGAATAGTATACCCAGTTTGTACTTTTATGATCACATGAAGATGAGGAGTCTGTCCAGCTCTGCCTTTATGGTCGTGTAAAGCTGAAAACTACTCCTGAAGTGACCTTTACGGCCATTTATGTTTGTCAACTATTTCTGCTTTATAGCTACGACATCCCAACCCAGCTCCCAGAGTCTCTCTCTCTCTCTCTCTCTCTCTCTCTCTCTCTCTCTCTCTCTCTCTCTCTCTCTCTCTCTCTCTCCCCCGGCAGTTGTTGTGCGAAATTATCCTTTGTTCTTACGTCGATCAACTCAGACAGTCGCTGGCGTCTGTTTTTTACCTACGATTTTCGCAGTCACCAACGCGATCTTGGCAACGTGAGACCCCCATATAGGTCCCAGGGGTCAGAGGTCAGTCCGTATCGTATTTAGGGGGGAAAACACTTCCTGGAAAAGGTCATGACCATTCCCTATCAGGAGCGAGCACAGGTGTTGTACCAGGCAGACGAGGGGTATTGGTTTTTATTGAGCACTGGAGAGGCTTTGGTATTTGTATGGCAGAGGAAAGGCATTGGTTTTTATTGAGCACGGGAGAGGCATTGAATTTTATTAGGCAGAAAAGAGGCGTTGGTATTTATGTGTGAAAGTTGCCATTTTGAACATTGGTTGTTTATCGTTTTCTCCTCTTTTTTTTTTTTTAATGTTTCAGGCTTCCTGACGTGTACTTGGCCGGGGAAAATGGCGATTATTAGTGATGCGTACGAGAGACATATTAGCCCCCACATCGTTAGTTCGCCCCATTCAACCCCAGGCTTTTGATTATATCACATTACCATCGACGTAGTACCTGAGCTGCCACTGATTGCTGGGGTGGAGGAGGAGGATGGACCGCTCCTCCCCTCCTCCCACGTCTGTCAGAGTGTCTGGTCCACGCTCGTATCCACCCAGGCGTCGGTCTGGTCCACCACATATTTACCAAGGTCGAAGCTGGTGCCACACCTCCCTGGTCCAACCCGACATTTCTCCCACAGAGTTTTAACCGTTATCTCCCCCCCCCCCCATTCCCTTTCTACCCGAGGGGTGGCGTGGTGGTCCGAAACTCGCTAAATTTCTTGCAGTGTCTGTTCTGCGTTGCCTGTGGTCTGACACTGGTGGTGGGGGGCGGCGGCTTCGACGCTGCCTCCATCCATCTTCATCGCGTAGGAAGGAGAAGAAGAAGTTCCCCGGAATGCAAAACAGGATTATCCTTGCAGGATCTTCCCTCCCTCACTCCCTTTAGAACATTTCGGTCATTGTCTTTCCTCACACCTCCTGGGGCTCGGGGGGCGGCGGCGCAGCCATGCTCGGGAAAAATATTGCTCAAGGATTCTTCATTGTTGTCCTGTTGTCACTTGAGCGGAAGGGAGCCATCAACTGCCACTGTGTGCCAGGAAAGTTGAGAGAGAGAGAGAAATGGCAGCAGTTGACGCAGGAGACACGCCAGGAAAGATGCGGCGATGAAAGTAAGAAGTACAAATATAGACGTAGGTATGAGGGTCTTGAATGTGAGCCAGCTCAACAGTGAACCAATTGAGGCTGGAGTGAGCTAGCTCAATAGTGAGGCAGGATTGAGGTAGCTGAAAAGGAAGGGCAGGAGTGAGCTAGCTCAATAGTGAGGCAGGATTGAGGTAGCTCAAAAGGGCAGGAGTGAGCTAGCTTAATAGTGAGGCAGGGTTGAGGTAGCTCAAAAGGGCAGGAGTGAGCTAGCTTAATAGTGAGGCAGGATTGAGGTAGCTCAAAAGGGCAGGAGTGAGCTAGCTTAATAGTGAGGCAGGATTGAGGTAGCTGAAAAGGAAGAGCTGGAGTGAGCTAGCTCAATAGTGAACCCAAGTGGGGCTGGAGTGAGCTAGCTCAACAGTGCACTAAGGTCAACACGGATTAAACAGACTTGGGGAAAGTCCTTGTAACTTATCATTAATTATATAAGACCCTCAACTTAACACACTTAACACTTGAGACAGTGTATTGGATTACAGCCTGAGATGTTGTTTAACACAGTTATTGTCAAATGTGCCCTTCTGGGATAGTCCCAGATACTTTAATGTCCCACGTCATCCCTGAAATGCCTAAATAAACCGAGAAAATAAGCGTCTGAATGATCTTGTGAAGATGGCAAAGGATCTCCCAGTAATGTGCCTCTGTTCTCTTGGCTCTACTTGTCCCTGAAGCCCTGAGCGCCGTCCTGGTACACCCTGAGGACTTTTTCGCCTGGCCCCTCAGGCCCTTAGCCACAACCCCTCCAACATTTCAAGTTGGTTGGAGACTTTCACTCTCGTCTCCTGGTTGGTTCCTCCCGCCCTTGACGGCTCCTGCTGCTGCCACTGCCGCGGATCTCCATGTAATTGTGTATTATGGCGGCATGTGGCACACAGGCCCCCCCTTCCCCAGGGTTACGGGCACATTGTTGTTTATATTCATGTTCGTTTTATGTCGTGTTCTCCTGTTCTCTCAGTTATGTTCCCGTTCGTCATTTTTGTTTAACGTTCTTCCTTACTCATTTTCCCACTGACCGTCCTTATGTTCTTGTATCATGTTTCCTTATTTCATATTCGCATTCAACCCCTTCCATATGCCACAAGCCCTTACCTTATCTCACTGTCCTTCCTATACCCGAGCTACGTCCTTGTGTATATCCCCTACCATGTCTCATCCCATATCCATACCATGGCCTTCCCTATACCCTCAGCCATGTCTCATCATGGTACCCTGCCATGTACCCTACCATGTTCACCGTGCCCTCGCTCATGTGCCTTATCATGTCCCCTAATGGTCCGGCTAGCATGTCCTCCTTTATCCTTATCTCTCTCCCTTACCATGTTCTCATACCGTATGTCTACCATGTCTCCTTCCCGTATTAACCAATGTCCTCTCACCATGTCCCCTGACGCCTTGTCCCCAGCCGTGTCCCCTCACCATGCTCCTTTACCATGTCCCCCGACCATGTCGGCTGACGACGTCCTCTCGTGTCATCGTAAGTTGGTGGTAATAATCAGATTCGCCTCACCTCCGGGCAGCAGCGTTTCAGTAATCGATGGCGGCAAGAGGACCCGGGACCCGGCGGGCGCTCTCAGGCCAGCCAGACCTCCGCCGGGAGGAGGAGGAGGAGGCTGGGCTTTGGCCTCCAGGGGCCGGGAGGGGGAGGAGGAGGCTTGGAGGTCGAGAGAACTACCAGGAGCGTGCCTCTTGAGAGGTTTGGTTGGATGGGACGTTGGGTTAGAGTTGGTCGAGGCTAGAGGTCGTAAAAGGGAAACAATTGATCGAGGTCGCAGGGCGGGAGACGAGGGGTTCGATCGAGGTCAGAGGTCGGAAGGGAAACATTTGATGGAGGTCAGAGGTCGGAAAAGGTATTACAGGAGGGAGGTGTGAGAGGTGGCCACGCAGCGGCGCCTGAGGAAACAATTGGCTGCTTGGAATTAGGGTCAGACGCTTCCTGCAGTGACGCGACTGGCGGCGGAGGCTGGGTGTTCTGATGACGTGCGGGCCCAGGAAGTGTGACGGGATGCGTGACGTGGCACACCGCTCTGTGACGCAGGGGATAGGTAACGGGCAGATTGTGACGCAAGTGTTACGGAATAGTCTGTGGGGGAAAGAGGTTGACTAAGAGCTAGTGGATAGGCGGTTTGTGTGACGTCAGTATAGGAACGAAGGCCGTATGTGACGGGTGACATGTGACGGTACACTGGATAATGAGTCGGTAAGTGACGTAGCATTAGCTGTTGGATAGGAACAGGTGACGAGGATGTAGTTGACGTACAGTGTCGTAAGTAACAAACTGTTAACAACTGCGACTGATTTGATAAGTGAATAACGGGATAATGAATGACGTAGTGGTTTGTGACGGAAGATTGCTTCACATGACGGTAATGATGTAACAGACGGTTGTTGAGACAGACTCGGGGACAGCACTAAACCTATAGTATCTCATGACATGTCTCATTAGATTAGGAGTTCCCCACATCGTGCTGGGGGAGAGACATGACAGTGGTTCGTGAGGTGTCATGACTGGTTCGTGAGGTGTCATGACTGGTTCGTGAGGTGTCATGACTGGTTCGTGAGGTGTCATGACTGGTTCGTGAGGTGTCATGACTGGTTCGTGAGGTGTGGTATTCTTGAGGTGTCTCTGAGATGAGTTGGAAGCGTGTGAGACGTGAATAAGAAGTTGAAAAATCTAGATGATCTGGAGTGACATAGAGGGAGTACGAGGATGAAGGTGAGGATCCTGCTAACGAAGTTTGGATGTGCTCGGTGTTGTGCTGGTGAAGTGAGACCAGTAGCCACACGCCTGACCCACGCACGCCCTACCTGCCCACTTGTGCCGCTCCTGTTGCTTGTGTCTGGTAGACTATATGCTCTGCCCTCCACAGTCTACACAACTCTCCTTTATACACTGGAATTATTACTGTACGATTTGTACGCTCCCTCGCGCATATTCCATGAACAATTACAGTCATGTGGAGTGAATAAATCCTATCGATGACATTCAAATGAACCTCTGCATTTCCTGAATCTGGGAACAGTTAAGAAAAACCAAAGCTTATGAAGTAAACATCTCAGAAAAAATCTTCCTACAACATAAATTGGAAAAAAGGGAAGAAGTTCATAGTAAATTATTCTGTGTGGAATAATGTCGAATCTGTGATGGATAGATTGTACATGTTTGATTACCATAGTGAGGGAAACTTATTCACTTCACTATCTTCCATTTTACACTAGAGTTTATCCACCACTATTCTAGCGCCTGTGTAGTTTGCCTAGGTAAACAGAAGGAAAGTTCAGGATTATCTTCCTCTTGGCAAGTTCAGACTGCTGGTTGAGTGCGTTTTGTTGCAGAGGATAAAGTGTGAGGAGTGGGTTGGAGGGGAGGGACCCTACTGCTCACACTCCAGGGCAAGGGAGATGTCTGTAAAATGTAAGCTTTCCAGAACACAGGTCATGTATTGCTTTCCAGAACACAGGTCATGTATTGCTTTCCAGAACACAGGTCATGTATTGCTTTCCAGAACACAGGTCATGTATTGCTTTCCAGAACACAGGTCATCTGTTGCTTTCCAGAACACAGGTCATGTATTGCTTTCCAGAACACAGGTCATGTATTGCTTTCCAGAACACAGGTCATGTATTGCTTTCCAGAACACAGGTCATGTATTGCTTTCCAGAACACAGGTCATCTGTTGCTTTCCAGAACACAGGTCAAGTATTGCTTTCCAGAACACAGGTCATGTATTGCTTTCCAGAACACAGGTCATGTATTGCTTTCCAGAACACAGGTCATCTATTGCTTTCCGGAGCTTAAGTCAAGTATTCATTGTTGTTGTGCCACTATAGTTACCGACTGAAAGTAAGAAATACTTTCTCGTCATCTTTCTTCTGTTTTCTTCATGAAATATTGAACATAAATTCTCTTCTAGTATTTCTCGAGTGTCTGTGTATGGCATTACGCGATGGCATATAATGCCAGGTCCTTTATCATCACACATTTGGCTCGGTTGTTCACAAGAGTTTCCAGCAGCAGACGAGCTGCTGGTCAGAGAACCCGTTCTGAAAGCGGAGGCCACTGCAGCTGGGAGGAAGGCTTTGCTGGACCTGAGGGGCGGGCGGGGGAGAGTCGTTCTTCATTTTGCTCCCTCCCGCTACCAGAATGGTGGATTTATGTCTCGTGTTGGGTGAGAGAGAGAGAGAGAGAGAGAGAGAGAGAGAGAGAGAGAGAGAGAGAGAGAGAGAGAGAGAGAGAGAGAGCATGGGAGGCCACCCTCCAGAAGTTGAGATCTTCAGCCTTGGTAGACTTTTCGGGGTTAGGAGAGGCTTCACAAGAGAGGTGGTTGACCGTCTTCTGTTTCCTTGTTACTCCCTCGTGAGGGGGATGTTACCCCGCTGTGTTTATGCTGATTGGACGAGGTTGCTGGTAGGAAGAATGGTACTGTACCCGCATGTTATGATACAGTATGTTTATGATTTACCACAGACAGTTGATGTTGCACACTTTCTCCTCTCTATACTGTGGTTCCTACAATATTGTTACCTTGAGTGTTTGAAGAGTAGCAAAGTCTTATGTAGTTCAGCTGGCACCAGTGTGGGAGTCACAGTGGAAGTTTTGTTGTGAAATGTGCGTTTAAAATCCGTATTTTTTTGAAAATTTAGAATTTTTGTGTAGAAAAGCTTTACAACTGAAATGAAAATACATTTAGATGAATAATTTTTTGGATGTAGGACGAATAGTTTTGAAGCAGTAAGTTGTTCCCAGATAATTTTAATCACAAGATCTTTTTAGATCTGTATAAATTATTTCATTATTGGTTGCGTTACTCAGGTAAAATTATGTGATAATAATAATAGTAATAATAATGGTAATAATAATGCAATAAACATATGCCATTGTTTTCAAAGCGAAGGTACTTTTTTTCTTTCTGAAATTAAGTTAGTGTGAAATCTATTGTCGTTATCATTTAATAATAACAATATAAAGGTCATGTTTAAAATAAACGTGTAGTAAAATTGAAAATGTTTCTGTTGATAACAATTCGTAAAGGCATATGTCGTTTTTATATATATATGTTTTTTTTATTTCTATTGAATCGCCAAACAGTCGAGCTGTCTGTGCTGTTTTTAGAGAGCTCTTGTTTTATTATTTATTCCTGTGAATATTTGAAGATGTGGCAGATCAGCGAGGCGACCTCAGCTTTATGTACTATGGAGGTAACTCCCTCCTGCTGTGGTTTGCGGCTGCAATGGGTCCTCTTGTCTTTAGGTCGTCTGTAAAGCTCTGGACCCGGTGTCCCGCCTCGCCATAAGACATAGACACTGTACTTGTGTTGGCCTTGTTGGCTGTGTTCGGCCAGGTTGTGATGGCGAGCAGAGGGTTGAGCATCGTTTAGGGAGCAGTTCATGTTTTGGAGGTCGCTGGCAGGGCGCTGCTGCAACGTAATGTTACTCACTGTATCAGTGTAGACTGGAGGAGCTGGCCCACTGCCTCACTTACCCAGCAGTGTGGTTGAAGGGTATGGGACGTATTCGTATATTTCTGTGTTACACCAAGTCATTCAGTTATGACCGTGATGGTGTCTTCAGACGTTCAAGATCAACGAGTATATCTTTACACATAACACCTTTTTCTAACATGATCAGGTACACGTGAGAATGGTAGAAAAGGATTGATGCACAACTCAAGCACACGAGGCATCATATGGTCATCGTGTCCACCGTGAAGCCAAATATTCTGATCAGCAATGTTAAGTACGTCGAATCGTCTTATCGTCAGTAAAACAAATGTTTTCCTACGTGTTTTTATTTCGGCAAACTGGACACATTCATAGTGTCCAGCTGTGAGCTCCTCACTCACCTCTTTTAACAGGTTCAAGTCTTTTCTTTTACAACTTCAATTTCAGCCTCCCAGAGTTCTTGCCCGACAACCAAATTACTCTTTAGCAGGAGCGCTGCCTGTCCAGTGTTGCTCTTGTTTTGAACAAGTTGAGGACCGACCTCGTCCCGCGGGCAAGACAAGGGCAGTGTTGCTGACGTCTCACGTTTAGATCTAATTTAGTGTGTACTTGGGGAGGGTGGGATTAACTGGGGTCCAGCTGCTGCTCCTGGCTTGCTTGCCCCTTGCTCACCATCTCGTTGGCCTGAAGACGCTCTCTCCAGAGACGTCTTCCCAGTATCTTATATATATATATATATATATATATATATATATATATATATATATATATATATATATATATATATATATATATATATTATATATATATATATATATATATATATATATATATATATATATATATATATATATATATATATATATATGTATTGTGTATAAGTTATATAATTGTATTTTTATAGTGCATGATACATACTGTTGCACTTTTGAAATAATCAATACAAATTCTCGAACGTTATCCCAGATATGGGACCTTCTGTTATCATTCTGCACAGGTGGGATACACAGCTTCCCACTGACCCCCAGTGGATGATATTTAAATTTCCCGGTCCTTAGGTAAAGGTTTATGTTTTTATAAAAAGTGAAAGAAAACCTTATATACCATTTTACTTTTACTCATGTTTCAGTCTGAGATTATTATTATTATTGTTATTATTATTATTATTATTATTATTATTATTATTATTATTATTATTATACATTTTGAAGTGTATTCCAGAAAGAAAACGTCGATCTTATGGTAAATTCGGTCGAAATTTGGTTGATTGCTCAAAGGACCAGGTCGCGTTGCACACTCTGCCAACACTGACGAGAGCCAGTGATGAGGTGGGCTGGGGAGAGGCAGCAGGTGAGGGCTGAACAAGGCCCCGAGCACCACAGGGCCTCATTACCCTCCATACCCAAATTTTCATGTGACGAGAACAAGGCACGCTTGCCTCGTCTGTTTCCCCGGCTGGCAGTAGAGAGAGAGAGAGAGAGAGAGAGAGAGAGAGAGAGAGAGAGAGAGAGAGAGAGAGAGAGAGAGGACAGCCTGAGCTTTATTTCGGTTTCTTTTGGCTTCAGGGATCTGGTGTATTGTGTAGAGTTTGCGACTTCTCCCTCCCGAGATTTTACAAGTTTGTTTGCAAACCAGAAAGTGTATGGCTTCCTGCTGGTAGTCAGGTTTAAGAGTAGTATTGTTAGAGCCACTGGCTTCTCCTCCTGTTGTACCGTTTGTGTGTGTGTGTGTGTGTGTGCGCCAGCAGGCCTGCGCTGCACTGTGGGAATTCACTAAACACAGTCTTGTCCTCTGTGTTCATTACCTTGGATGTGTTTTTTTTGAAGAATATTGACACACGATATTATTCACAGATTTTATCTCTCTGGTTTTATGGTTGGACTGTCCCGATATAGATGGCCTTCCGATGTATATGATGTCAGTAGTGTTGATTATGTTAGCATCATTTGTGTCGTCTTGGATGAATTTCCACATTCCTGGGATCGTTCTGAAGTTGACTCAAGGATCTGATAGGGCATAACGTAGAGATATTAACCCCCTGAACACGAGGGAACGATCCTTGAACACGAGGGTACGATCCTTGAACACGAGGGTACGATCCTTTGAATACGACGGGACGATCCTTGAACACGAGGGTACGATCCTTGAACACGAGGGTACGATCCTTGAACACGAGGGTACGATCCTTGAACACGAGGGAACGATCCTTGAACACGAGGGTACGATCCTTGAACACGAGGTTACGATCCTTGAACACGAGGGTACGATCCTTGAACACGAGGGTACGATCCTTTGAATACAACGGTACGATCCTTGAACACGAGGGTACGATCCTTGAACACGAGGGTACGATCCTTGAACACGAGGGTACGATCCTTTAACGCGAGGGTGCGATCCCTGAACACGAGGGAACGATCCTTGAACACGAGGGTACGATCCTTGAACACGAGGGTACGATCCTTGAACACGAGGTTACGATCCTTGAACACGAGGGTACGATCCTTGAACACGAGGGTACGATCCTTTGAATACGACGGTACGATCCTTGAACACGAGGGTACGATCCTTGAACACGACGGTACGATCTTGAACACGAGGGTACGATCCTTGAACACAACGCTACGATCCTTGAACACGACGCTACGATCCTTGAACACAACGCTACGATCCTTGAACACAACGCTACGATCCTTGAACACAACGCTACGATCCTTGAACACAACGCTACGATCCTTGAACACAACGCTACGATCCTTGAACACAACGCTACGATCCTTGAACACAACGCTACGATCCTTGAACACAACGCAACGATCCTTGAACACAACGCTACGATCCTTGAACACAACGCAACGATCCTTGAACACAACGCTACGATCCTTGAACACAACGCAACGATCCTTGAACACAACGCTACGATCCTTGAACACAACGCTACGATCCTTGAACACAACGCTACGATCCTTGAACACAACGCAACGATCCTTGAACACAACGCTACGATCCTTGAACACAACGCTACGATCCTTGAACACAACGCTACGATCCTTGAACACAACGCTACGATCCTTGAACACAACGCTACGATCCTTGAACACAACGCTACGATCCTTGAACACAACGCTACGATCCTTGAGTATGATAGCCAGGCAATTGACCTGGCCCTTCAAGATAACGTCAGAGGCTTGGCCGTCATACCCAAGGGTCGTAATGTAGTGCTGAAGGGTCGTACAGTCGTGGCGAAGGGTCGTACTGAAGGAGTTAAGCCACACTTCGAGCTTCACTAGTTCCTGGGAACGGAAAGACCTTTGGTTGCCACAGCTCACCACTGCTTTCCTTCCCAGCCAGTAGAATCGCTTCATCCATCGCCCACGACCACCAACCAACCAATCAACCGAGAAGTCGTCCCTAAACCTACTGGTCGTATTCCGCTGCCATCCACGGTTGTTCGAAAGTTAGCTGTCAGCCTAATTAACTGTCTTAGTCAAGTCTTGCCTCGTTAACTTGTTCAACTTCCCATGTTCGTTAGTCAGCTTCCCATGTTCTGTATTCAACTTCCCATATTCTGTGTTCATCTATCTCGTGTTCGTTCCTCAACTTGTAAATGTTCTGTATTTTGCTCCTAATGTTCTGTTTTCAATATTACATGTTATCTATCCAGGCTATTCACTGTTCTCTGTTCAACTTCTTTTTGGTCAGTATTAAGCTCTTATTGTTCTGCATTTGACTACCCATGTTCTCTGTTCAACACCTCATGTTCGGTGTTCAACTTCCCGTGTGTGTGTGTGTGTGTGTGTGTTCTTTAAAGTACCTACTGCTCCTTGAAGAGATACCCTGTTCCTCAGTTAACTCTCTCTCTGTTACTTATTCAATTCCTCGTCCTTCTCGTTAATCAACGTCTGTGCCTCTTGATTATTACCTTCGTTATTATTATTATTATTATTATTATTATTATTATTATTATTATTATTATTATTATTATAAGATATTCTGGTCAATTTTCTAAAGGTCTCTCTGTCTTTTTCCTTTGCCCTGAGGTAAGACATCCATCCCTTTCTCTCCGGGCATGTATACATTATGTGCCACGTACATAAGGGCAGGCAGCACAAAACATCACCACCCTGCAGGCTATGCCAGACTGCATTCAATTCGACTTTCCGCCTCCAATTTCCAGTTGTCCCGGGTTTCCGCCCACCCATTTTTCCTCGTCCTGGAATGGCTCGAGATGTAATTCTAAAAGTCCAAGAGCTGTGTACAGACCTGAGTATATATATATATATATGTATATATATTCTCCAGCAAAACTGTGAGTCCTAATAACTAGTGTTGAGACCTTATTAAATGTCTCCAAGTAGTTGGGTCTCCGGCTACCGTCTTACCACCTCACTTATACGACACTTTTTATCCACTTACCTCCACTCTATCCACTTAAATCCTCTTTACTGCTCTGGGCTCGTCGTAAAATAGTTTTTTTTGCGCCTATTTCGCCACATTTTTCGCCTATTAAACTTCACATTTACGTCACTTGTGTCTTACTTATGCTGCACTTTTATCTTAGCTGCCTCACTTATGTGTACATAGAAACAGTTTTCCTCCCATTTTCTTGCCTCCAGTCTTACCCCATTACTACCCAATTTTTGTCCATTCCTGCTGATTTTCACGTAAGGAGTCAAAATTTTCCCCAAATTTTCCTTCCTTATTTAATTTTTTAAAAATTCTTAATCCCATAGTCACCCCACTCCCCATTTTCTCCTCACATTTCCCCTAGCTGCCCTCTTTTCAGCCCGCTCTGATCCTGTTTCCACTGTGCCTTTTAGTCTGCTATTAGCAGTTCTCACATGGACCCCTCTGCCAGTCCCAAACCTCACATTTACCCCCATTTCACTTCACCTGTTAAGTAACCTGACCCCATTTCACTCCGTGTATCCGATTCTCACCCTATTTCGTTTTACTGTAATTGTAAACTTGCTCAGTTTGCATCTCCCTCTTCGCCCTGCCCCTACCCATTTTCACTCCTCCCTACTCCCCTTACCCACACCACTATTTACCCATTTTATAGATAGCTTCAAGGCGCCTGTTTCCCATTTTTACCCCATGTTTAGTGGGCTTCTATTCATTTTCACTTCTTATCATATTTCACCCCATTCCTACCCTATATCTCACCCTATTTCAACGTTTTGTGTGGAGGTTAAAGCTATTTCTTGCTCAGGCAACTTTTAGCCAATATAAACGTGTGAGAGAGAGAGAGAGAGAGAGAGAGAGAGAGAGAGAGAGAGAGAGAGATCAGAGGATGGGTCTGATACTCCATAAATCTCACACTCAGCAATAACTCCCTATCATCAGCGTTCCAGAATTTACCGCTCAGATTAATTACGTCACATTACATTTTGGGAAATTATGAGCCTTTTTGAAACTGATCTTTTTTGTTGTTTTTTTGAATTTTTGTTCATATTTGTTTATTTTTTCGTTGTAGTTAACTAGGTTGTGTGATCATTTTTGCTGGTGGTGGTGGTGTTGGAGCCAGAGGAGTCATGAATGAAGACGAGGGTTGTCGTGGAGGTGAGCTGGAGGCGTGGGGAACAGGACGTCCCTAGTATGTATAGACGGAGACGGTACAATACAGCAGAAGGCTCCCCCCTCAACACACACACACACACACACACACACACCTAACATGCCCTCCCCTCCCTACCCTCGGGCGGGGAGGAAAATAGCAGAGGGAGCATTTATTTACCGTGGAGTATACTGACGTGGAAGTATTATAGGAAAATGCGAATGGAAAACACATTTTGATGTACTTACCCCGCCCTGCGTTGGAGGAAGCGCTTGGCTCCTGAACTGGAAACTTTTGGAAGAATTTTGATGTAGGAACTGATGGTATTATTGTCCATCTGAAGCGGACGTATGCGCCGGTTGTTGATACAATTAGAGTGGCGGTGTAGTGGCTGTGGTAGAAGGTGGTGGTAGGCAGGCAGAGCACGCCAGCCCCCAGGCAGACGTGTCTGGCAGCCACAATGAGAGTTGCTCGCACTTTCTTTCTGACTCGAGCCATTATACTCATGCCTTCTCTCTCTCTCTCTCTCTCTCTCTCTCTCTCTCTCTCTCTCTCTCTCTCTCTCTCTCTCTCTCTCTGTGTTTGTGTGTGTGTGTGTGTGTGTGTGTGGGTTGTATTCCTGCTTAGGTCCTCTCCTCTGCGCCTGCGTCAGGAGGATTTACCATCCATTTTTCACGGCGCCGGTCTGACCAGCTCAGTAGAATGATTATTGCCAGGTAGGCTAAGTGCCTGGGGCTTTATTTCACCATCCTACGCAAAAACCAGACCAGCCCTGCATTTGCTGGCTTTTATCCCAGCAGACGCGTCTTTTGTTTCAGTTCCTCCCTTAATGTTCTCCTTGCTGCACTACCCGTTTTCTTTGGCGCATAGAAAACGAGGCAGTGGTTGGAAACCGTCAGATGGCATTTTTCTTTGTTTCCCTCCTTAATGTTCTTCCAGTTGCACTACTGTCTTTAGTGCATTGAAATTGAAGGAATGTTAGACACCTTTCATTGTACACAAGGTAGATGCATCTCCATGGTGTAATGGCTCGCTTTACCTACCCTGACGCATGGACGTGAGTGGTTGCGTTCCTCACATTTCCAACCTTCCCTGGGGTCGAGCACGGGAGTGTCGTGTCGACAGTATCAACGCCATCACCAGTACTCGACACCTTGACGTTATTTGGAAACCAGACCGATGAAAATTATCCAATACTTGGCGTGAGTCGTGATTGGCGGATGGTAACGACTGAATTGCCAACGACCAGAGAACACAAACGCCGGCCTTTACGACGCGAATTACCATAAAACTGGATAGTTTATCGTTTGGTATTAGCGGCCGTTGTCGAGCCAACAGTGACGCGGCATAGAGAGAGAGAGAGAGAGAGAGAGAGAGAGAGGTGGGGGCAACGGTTGCGCGGCAACGGGACACGGCTCTGTTGTGTGTGAAGGATGCTGGAGTTTTCCCGGGTTGTTATGACGTGCAAGTAAGACCTACCTGCTGAGGGGAATGTGTCTGGCCTAGATGTAGTGCTACAGCTCATTACCAACACGAAACTGCCTCCAGCAGAGGTGGACGTCATTGTAGAGTGTGTAGATGTACTCGGGCCGCCGCTGGCAGTGCGTAGGTCTCTAGGTACAGGTAGCGAGGCCTGGCTGTGGTGCCGATACTCTGGGATAGATAGGTGTCTAGATCAGGCCAAGGCGTAGTGTCCAGGATACTGGAGGACAGATGGACCCCAGCTGGTAGCAGTGAGGTAGAGAGAAGAGGTTGTCGTCTTGGTGTGGCGGAGGTGGTGCAGGCATTAACCTCTGGGTGCTGGATCACCTGTTGCTCCGCCTTTTATCTCGGAAGGTCTGGAGGGAGATGAGCCAGAGCTCTCGGCTTTTAACCCGCCCCTCGAGCAAGACCCTAAACCACGCAGGGCTTCCCTGTATGATCCGTGAATGATACGACCTTAAAGCGCAACGGTACGACCCTTGGGTGTGGTGGCCTGGCCAGTCGTACCCAAGGGTCGTACGCCATGAGGGAGACGGATGATAAAACGTAGATAGGGTATGACGTTAATGATCGTCCAGTGAGTAATGCTCGTAATCCTTAAGCTGATTGGATGAAGCAAGCCGGTGGCCGGGAGGCACCCGGGTTTTGATAAACTGGTTTTATGTTTAACTTTTGCCAGCTTTAGGGACTAACGAGTCCTGACTGAGGATTAAGGGAGTTTCGTAATGTTCAAAGTTTGATGCAGTGATTTGTCGGCCTTGGGGAAGGAGGCTGGGGTGTAGGGGTCGGGGAGGAGGACGTGGGTGGGAAAGACAGATAACAAGCCCCGATGGTCCATGACGACGTTATCCACCGAGGGACGATGATGACATCTTACAGTTCTGAGTCAAGTAGATGGAGAGCGGAGGGCGGCTCCTCCCCATCCACCCACGCCAGACGGAGAGAGTACAGCAGGAGGCTCCTGCTCCCTACCCACCACCCCATCCAGCACGCCAGCCAGCGGGAAGAGACCTACTAACGAGCACCGTGTCGTATTAAGAGAATATTCTGCCGTCGGGAAATTGGTTAAAAGAATAAAAGAATAACGAAAATATGTTTTGATTTAATATCATCTGCCGGCCACTGTGGGGAGGGTGCATGTGAATAAAATATAAAAGTTCAAATGCTTGAACACTTTGTGTCTGGTAATTGATAGAATTAAAGCGTCCGTCTGGTTGTGATGTAGATACACTCAGTGGTAGTGTTCGTGGTGACAACACATAGTTTATATTCCTGTGTTCTGTATCTCTGCTGCTGAAGAGAATCTTCACGTTTGTGCTGTATCATGTCTTGAACGTCACACAACTGTATGTGGTCATTTTATCTCAGTTTATCGCAAAGAAATTGTTGGAGTCAAGTTTTCGAAGTTCTGTGATATTTTGAAGGCTTTCTATGTAGGTCTTCTGTAAGTATGGGTTTTTAAGAAATTTTAATTTTGTATCTTCAAGTTTTCATCGCCGGAATTGAATTTGTTGCTCTTCTTTGTATTCTAGTTTTCGTGTAGTGAAATTTGACCAGAATTGGATATTATTTTGCTGAAGGATGTTATAAAGAAGTATTTTGTCTTTAGTTTTATACTTCATTTATTTTGATCTTCGGAATACAATATTCTGTTTGTTTAATCATATGCTGTTAGCCATTGCTCTTTGTATATTCGTCATTGCTTATTATTATTATTATTATTACAACATTTTTCTTGTTCTCCAAATAATGGCTTACGAGACATTATGTGTTTGACCTGACCCTTAACGACCAGGTCAGAGACCAGGCCTTTTTTTGTACGTAATGATGGTTCCGTCGTGCTTAGTGGTCGTACTGTAGTGCTCAGGGAGTCTGGACGCAGTTGTGTATATCGGAAATACTTGGGGATCCTCGGCTTGTGACAGTGTTGTATATGTGATAGTACACACACACACACACACACACACACACACACACACACGGTCTTACTTTTTCTTCCATTCGTCTAACTACCAGAGAGAGAGAGAGAGAGTAAGGGTTAAGTTTAACATGAACACAGCTTGAGATGACATTGTCGTCCCCCGACCATTACTGTGTCAGACCTTATGGCTCTTTCTTTTTTTTTCTTTTTTTTTGCCCTCGGTGGGTAGGACAAAGCGTCATGCCGGGTCGTTATAATAGGCCTTACGGCATGTCTGCGACGCATGTGGGTAGCTTACAGTGTTATCCCACAACATGAAGGTGGCACGGAGTGGAGTAATGTTCCCGGCTACAGTTTATAGGTCGAGGAGAGCTCCGGCCGTCTTAGTGGCGTTGTCTGGTAGCATTAACTGAGGCCGAGGAAGGAGGGAGGGTGAGTGTGTGTGTGTGTGTGTGTGTGGTGGGGATCGTGGCTGTTGTCTGGCTCTGATGGCCTCTTGTGGTACATGTGTGGCCTGTGTCTCTGGTGTGTGTGTGTGTGTGTGTCTGGCATGGATGTCGTGTGTTGGCCGTGTACAACGCGTGCGTGGTATACGCCAGGGGGGACAGATATCTTGGAAAGCTGATGGTCCATGACGAAGGTCATCTGCTTGTTGTCCCTTTATTGTGGTGGGAACGATATAGCAGGCGGGGGTTTGGTGTACGTAAAGGGCGTATCCACATGCTTGCAGGGTTGCATGTGTGGTGAATGTTGCATGTGTGACGTGGTAAGTCAGGGCTTAACGTTAGGGTGTATGATGTGGCAGATGTAGGAGAACATGTGTGGCGGGTTGAGGGGGCCTGTGTGTACCGAGCACACACCTGGTGGGTGACAGATGTGTGGAAGACTTGACAGGTGTGTAGCACTCCAGAGAGCTTTCTGGGTAGGAATGTTAATGTTGCTCCTGCAGGTGTTTGTTATACACCATCGCTGCCAGATCACCATTGCTGGTACAGTGATTCGTACATAGAACACCGTAGTCCACATGATACACTGTAGTCTACATGTTACACAGTAGTCTACATGATACACTGTAGTCTACATGTTACACAGTAGTCTACCTGATACACTGTAGTCTACATGTTACACAGTAGTCTACATGATACACTGTAGTCTACATGTTACACAGTAGTCTACATGATACACTGTAGTCTACATGTTACACAGTAGTCTACATGATACACTGTAGTCTACATGTTACACAGTAGTCTACATGATACACTGTAGTCTACATGGTACATTCTAGCCTACACGATACACTGTAGTTTACGTAAAGAACTCTGAGGTACTGGTAAACATATACAGCACTTTCTGTTGTAACCAGGCGTGTTATAACCTCTCGATATGTTGTCTTCATTAAAAGATGCTCTTACTTTACTTTTGTTCATCATTCGCAGATATGATGTAATTCACAAAAGAGTGCCACTGAAAGAACTTTGGTAGCCATGTATTACACAGGTATGCACTGGCTGGTTCAACCCTTCCCTTCCCCATGCACCCACACATTAAGTCTTTTGTTCGCTAAAACATTTTTGAGACAAATGTCACAACATTGAGACGTGTGCTGCCATCTTCCACGTCTCCACCAACACACGGGTAATGGAAGACCATCTCTTCATAACTGAACTCCCCGAGTTCTCGTCTCTCCACATTGCTATGCACTTGGGAAACGTATTGCACCGAGACCCTTCCTGTATTGCCATGCAAGTGTGTGCACTCTGCAATAACTGGGTTGGAATACAACCTTAGCAGGATTCTGTTCAAGATTTATCACGCTCTCTCATGCTTAGCGTCTCCTTAGTCAGACATATGTGCTTGAGAACGACCTGACGTGACGGGAGCACATCCCAAAGCGTATCATAATGTGATCTTGCCTCCCACAGCTTCAGACGCTGAGGGTCGAACTCTGGCACGGAGAATGAGAGTCGAGAGCCGTGCCGGTGCTCCACCGTGGCTCTCCCGCGGTAGATTGAAGTGTGAATATATTAAGAGATGAGAGAGCGGATATATGGTTGGATGAGGGGGGGGAGGTGACCTCTTTCATTGACCTCTCAGCATCCCCATTACTGGAAGAGCGACAGGCGATGTATATATATATTCTTTCTTTTTCTTTCGTACTATTCGCCATTTCCCGCGTAAACGAGATAGCGTTATGAACAGAGGACTGAGCCTTTGAGAGAAATCCTCACTTGGCCCCCTTCTCTGTTCCTGTTCTGTAAGAGAATCATGTATGTGCTACCTTCATGCCAGTATGTACTGACATATATGTACGTAATATGTAGCCTCCTCCATGTCAGCATATTCTGATATGTGCGTGATATTTACTCGTATTTATCTTGCCAGTCTGTAACATGTAAAGAGTTGGTTTACGTAATGTTGTTGGTACATGCAAATCATGGTTTTCTTTGCCCTTGTCATGTGTGTGTGTGTGTGTGTGTGTGTGTGTGTGTGTGTGTGTGTGTGTGTGTAAGTTATATACCAAGAATACCACTACATATAAACTTCATACCGACATGTTACATACCAGAGCTTAAAAGAACTTCAATTAACCTTTTCCCAGCTGCAAACTTTGCATGGGACTTGTTAACATCTGTTTGACCCCTGACCCCTTTGTCTTCCCCCGCAGGTCAGTATGGCGGGCTCTCCTACTGGGTCAGGTGGCGTCGCTCCTGCTGTGTGTGACGGGCGCCTGCTGTCACCTGCTGAACAACACCTACCACCTACAGCTGCCAGCAGGTAGGTGAACTTCACTTGACCCACAGGGTGATCCAGATGGCTCCGGTGCTGAAGCCTGTGTTGAAACAGTTATCCATTGCTTCAGATAGATGGACACACATATAGAGAGAGATGAATAGAGAAGGTAAATATATACATGTGTAGATAACTTTCCATTGATGTTTTGAATATCTCCCCACCGATTCTTCCAGCAGTGTGCAACTTTTCGACTCCCTGGCTTCATGTCATGAAGCATCGCTCTGTTCACATGTTAAAATGTTCTCTTCATGTTATGCCGCTGTACACCGCGAGGATTGGCTGGTCTCCACGGGTGACCATCCTTGTAACATCCTGGTACTTTTCACTGTCCATCCTCCCGACCTGGATTGGTACAAGTAAACGACCAAGACATAGTTGCCGACCTTCACCACCACTCCTCCTCCCTCACACTCTTCCTCTTCTCTGTCATAATTTCTCGCTGACCCGAGAAAAAAAATATATCGATACGTAGTTAAGATAGTTAAGTATATAGATGTAGTTACATGAAAAATCTTGTAACTTTAAGCTACTGGTTTACATCCCAGCACGAGAATGGGCGGAACCGTGGGATTATAATCTGATCACAGACGAATCCTTTGCTTGAAAACAATAACTGACGACTATTCCAACACAGGACCGCTGATAGCGATCAAATTAGTCGATATTCTTCGTCGTCCTCTTCTTCTTCTTCTCCAGGTGGGCAGTAATGGTGGTGGTAGGGTGAGGTCTTCCACCGTGCTGGCTGTGGGACGACAGTGTTGGTGGCGGTCTGGCCTGGCAACTACCCTGCCTTAAGTTTCCACCATTAATGTCTCGTCGCATTTTAGGTTGTCACCCTCTCCTCCCCACTGAAGTACTGGGGAGTTATGTTTACGCGGGATATGAAGGGGCGGATGGTTCTCTCTCTCTCTGGTATGGTCGCTCATGTATGGTCCTCTGGCACGGTCCTCCGTTCCTTATCCCCTCTGTGGGTCTCTCGTATGGTCTTCTGTGTCTTGTCTCCCGTACGGTCTCTCGCGCTTTATCTCCTGTATGGTCTGTATGGTTGACACATGTATGGTGTAAACCATCACCAGTGGTACATACACATCAAGGCGAGCTCCTCTCAACCCTCGGCTGCCTCACAAGGGGTCATATTTACCGAGTTGCCCTTGTGGCATCAGGTAAACCTTTGACCCGGCTTGGGAACTGACCCTGGCATGCTAATCTCGGCTTCCTTTGATGCTGAAGGAGGGACCTGAAGGACTCTTGATAAGGAGAGAGGGACACTGTTCCCTTGAGGGCCGCCAGTACGTGTCACAGTCAATGGTTCCGAGTGCCAGGTTGACCGCCCCAAGGTTGACCCCCCCAAGGTTGACCCCCCCCAAGGTTGACCCCCCCAAGGTTGACCCCCCCCATTGATACAACCTTGCCCAGTGATCAGTTGAACTTGACCTCGTTGACCCTGGATGCCAAGAATGACCCGTGGCTGTTCGTTACACCACGAGTCATAAAGTCTTGACTGCGTGTTGTTTTCTAGGCGAATGAGAACAAGATAAAGGCTGGGCAGTAGTGCAGTCGTATCTGGCTTACGTGTTTTGATATTCGCCTCAACAACTTGTTTCCATGGGTTCGAAAAATGTTACAGTCCATTATGTTTCCTTACTTCATGAGTCTTGGGTGGGTGGGTTTGGGTGGGGGGTTGCCTTTCTTGGCACGAAAGTAAAGGTTTAGTGGACAACGTGGGAGCAAGAAGGGATTGTACACGGTGATGATAAGGTAGAGGATGGGAAGGTTTATCACGTAACCCTGACCTGTGATGAACATTGTATATGGCGGTCGTGAAGAGAATAGCATTGCCAGCCTCACAGTAGTCATCTAATGAGATGTGCGTCATGATTTAGCTTATAAAGTCATATATGATGTATAACTCATTCATATATAAAGCTAATGTTCGTGGAGTAACTTTACAGGTGGTTGTAGCCATGTTGTTTCTTCTCCCCCCCACTGACCACAATCTCTGCGGACATATCAATTCACAGTTCACTAACACACACACACACACAAAAAAAAAAATGATTTTCCTCCCAATGTTTTCGTTCTTTGCGGGTTTCTTTTTAACCTCGATGCTTTACCTCCCGTGGTTCTGGTGGTGTTGGTGCTAATATTGTTCTCGCTGACACAGATCTGTGGCTCCAGGCTGGTGTCAGAGCCAGTACCCTCACAGAAAAGGACTTCTTTCCTAACCTTGCTAGTGTCAGCACAGGTCAGTTATTTTAACATATATTTGAATAATTTTCACATTGAATGAGATTATGAGAGTATTCCAGGTAATGAATGGGAGGCATTTAGGGAAGTGGTGCTTTACATGTGGCAGGCGGAGAGTGAGAGACGTGGGCGTGTGAGGGAGGTTAGTAAGTGATGAGGACGAGAAGCTAAGTCATGGAAAAAAGAGATACATATGGAGGTTGACTGCTGAGAAGTGCGGGTGACTGGGAAAACATACAGGAGGAAACAGGGAAAAGAAGGTAAACCTGAGGGAGAATAAGAAAATCGTTTGGAAGGACGAGCATTCTGTGAGGGGGAACAAGAGAGCAAAACTAGACATCAGTTAATGGGGCACGCGGGGAACTAGTGACACTCAAAGAAGAAGTGGACGTGGAGTAAGTATTTTGAAGGACCGTTGAATGTGTTAGACAGTCGGATGACAAGGTAACAGATGTGGGATGTGCCAGGTTTGCAAAAGCGAGAAAGTCGTGACGAGTTGTTTCGTGAAGAGAGAAGAGGAGGAGAATACCTTGCGTAAGAGGTGACAGAACCGGCCGGAGTAGAGAGGATCAGAACTGAAGTTTTCAAGGATGGTGATGATCGTGTGTTTGATTGGTATGTACGGCTCAGGGCGAGGCGCCAGGGGATAGGCAGAGTGCCTGTTGAGTGCCACTGTGTACATACGCTGGATGGCAATAGAGAATGTGCTCCTTACAGTGACATTAGTTACCGCAGGAAGTTGGTTCAAGGTTCCTTAATGTCTTACGTTACTGCCACTGTCCCTCCTTGCGTCCTGAAGGGCCGGGAGACCACATCTTGTGGTTAGATAGACATTATTTTCCCTCTAAACAACCTGGAATTATAATAACAATAGATATCTCTGTAAGCCTAGGCCAACTGCCGTCTTGATAACAGCAGCAGGTAGCACTGTGGACCTGAACAAGTTGTAGTAATGTTGATAATGATGATACCAAGACCATTGTTGCCATCTAAGGCCGAACACGTTACATTGGTTTCGCCGTAGGTGGCAACCATGTATGGGGGGGAGGGGGGAAAATTACCGGGCTTTTCTCTCGTCTTCACTTCATAAAATCTCACATTTGAATTTTCTTTCCCCCATTTCTTGAACAAAATGTTCTTAACGCGTTTTGCGTTGGACTGGTTAGTCGTGTAAGTAGAGTGGTGAGTACGACGTATTGGACGATTTAGTAGTGTAAGTAGAGGGTTACGTGCATTATACTGGACGTATTAGTAGTGTATATAGGGACTTAAGAGTGTCACTACTGGACGTGTTAGTAGAATGTTCAACGCGACATACTGGAGGTGTAAGTAGTATAAGTAGAGTGTAATATTGGGCGTGTTTCCGATGTACGTAGAGTGTTAAGTGTGACATATTACCCTTGATAATAGTATAAGTAGAATGTTACCCTCGACGTATTTACGAAATATATTCCCTTTAGTAATGACATTAGAAAACGGACATGCAGTATGATATTAAGAAATTGGCATGAAAAAAGAAAATGGGCATTTTACTGTAGGTAACATAATTATAATACGAAAGCCTTTGTTTTGAACGTATAGGCGAATTTCTATCGATCTTCCTATGTGATCCAGTGTTAATCGGCTCACCCATGTGATTCTACGTCTATCGAGTTACCCATGTGATTCTGTGTCTATCGACTCATCCAGGTGATGTCATGTCTATCAACTCATTCATATGATGCCATAATTATCGACGTAATCATGTGATGCCATGTCCATCGACTGAACGAATGTGATTCACTGTTTGCATACGTCTATGGCCTCACCCATGTGATGCAGTGTTATCCATAATGAGGGAGAAATAGGATGATGATGAAGGGTAGGGAGCGAGTGAGACCATGCTACTGTGTTGATGGGGGAAACGCCAGGGGGAGGGAGTATTAGGGAGGGAGAAAAAAGGGAGAGGAGTGGGGTGGGGCGCACTCCCGCTCTCCTCCCACGTCATTAAGGAACATTTTTTTGCTGCAATTAATTAACCTGAGAGAGCATGGGAGGGTAGCCATGGTGCTGGGGCGGGCTAGTGGCAAGCTCTAATTTATCCTGCCTTGTATTTGCATAATGACTTGATTAATATTGGTGCCGTGAATCTCTCTCTCTCTCTCTCTCTCTCTCTCTCTCTTCTCTCTCTCTCTCTCTCTCTCTCTCTCTCTCTCTCTCTCCTCTACCCATTAACCCCATGGGGTTTATAGCACTGTGGGCCGTGGTAAGGGGAGGTAAGGGTGAGCGTCACTAGAATGTGTTACTGAACAAAGAACTGGGAGGAGGAGGAGGAGGAGAGGAGGAGGAGGAGGGAGGAAGAGAGGAGGAGGTAGGAAGGAAGAAGGAGGAGTCGGAGTCGGTGCGGAGGAAGGGGTGACACAGATGTGGTGGCATGACGTGATGATGAGAGATGTGTGCGTGACGTGGTTAAGGTCACACATCGTTACCACTCGTATGTGTTCGAGTCATGTTGATGGTGTAGATAGCGAGCAGTTCCTCGGTAGGTGAGAGGACGGAGCAACCCAGCCACCTGAGGTTGAACGAGAAACTGACACAAAGGATGTACACAACTGCTCCACGTGTGTGGTATAAGGTCACTCTGTGTTGTGTGTTGTGTGTTGTGTGTTGTGTCTGTGTGTGTGTGTGTGTGTGTGTGTGTGTGTGTGTGTGTGTGTAAGTTATATACCAAGAATAACTCTACATATAAACTTCATACTGACATGTTACATACCAGAGCTTAAAAGAACTTCCATTAACCTTTTCCCAGCTGCAAACTTTGCATGGGACTTGTTAACATCTGTTTGACCCCTGACCCCTTTGTCTTCCCCCGCAGGTCAGTATGGCGGGCTCTCCTACTGGGTCAGGTGGCGTCGCTCCTGCTGTGTGTGACGGGCGCCTGCTGTCACCTGCTGAACAACACCTACCACCTACAGCTGCCAGCAGGTAGGTGAACTTCACTTGACCCACAGGGTGATCCAGATGGCTCCGGTGCTGAAGCCTGTGTTGAAACAGTTATCCATTGCTTCAGATAGATGGACACACATATAGAGAGAGATGAATCGAGAAGGTAAATATATACATGTGTAGATAACTTTCCATTGATGTTATGAATATCTCCCCACCGATTCTTCCAGCGGTGTGCAACTTTTCGACTCCCTGGCTTCATGTCATGAAGCATCGCTCTGTTCACATGTTAAAATGTTCTCTTCATGTTATGCCGCTGTACACCGCGAGGATTGGCTGGTCTCCACGGATGACCATCCTTGTAACATCCTGGTACTTTTCACTGTCCATCCTCACGACCTGGATTGGTACAAGTAAACGACCAAGACATAGTTGCCGACCTTCACCACCACTCCTCCTCCCTCACACTCTTCCTCTTCTCTGTCATAATTTCTCGCTGACCCGAGAAAAAAAATTATATCGATACGTAGTTAAGATAGTTAAGTATATAGGTGTAGTTACATGAATAATCTTGTAACTTTAAGCTACTGGTTTACATCCCACCACGAGAATGGGCGGAACCGTGGGATTATAATCTGATCACAGACGAATCCTTTGCTTGAAAACAATAATTGACGACTATTCCAACACAGGACCGCTGATAGCGATCAAATTAGTCGATATTCTTCGTCGTCCTCTTCTTCTTCTTCTTCTCCAGGTGGGCAGTAATGGTGGTGGTAGGGTGAGGTCTTCCACCGTGCTGGCTGTGGGACGACAGTGTTGGTGGCGGTCTGGCCTGGCAACTACCCTGCCTTAAGTTTCCACCATTAATGTCTCGTCGCATTTTAAGTTGTCACCCTCTCCTCCCCACTGAAGTACTGGGGAGTTATGTTTACGTGGGATATGAAAGGGCGGATGGTTCTCTCTCTCTCTGGTATGGTCGCTCATGTATGGTCCTCTGGCACGGTCCTCCGTTCCTTATCCCCTCTGTGGGTCTCTCGTATGGTCTTCCGTGTCTTGTCTCCCGTACGGTCTCTCGCGCTTTATCTCCTGTATGGTCTGTATGGTTGACACGTGTATGGTGTAAACCATCACCAATGGTACATACACATCAAGGCGAGCTCCTCTCAACCCTCGGCTGCCTCACAAGGGGTCATATTTACCGAGTTGCCCTTGTGGCATGAGGTAAACCTTTGACCCGGCTTGGGAACTGACCCTGGCATGCTAATCTCGGCTTCCTTTGATGCTGAAGGAGGGACCTGAAGGACTCTTGATAAGGAGAGAGGGACACTGTTCCCTTGAGGGCCGCCAGTACGTGTCACAGTCAATGGCTCCGAGTGCCAGGTTGACCGCCCCAAGGTTGACCCCCCCAAGGTTGACCCCCCCCAAGGTTGACCCCCCCAAGGTTGACCCCCCCCATTGATACAACCTTGCCCAGTGATCAGTTGAACTTGACCTCGTTGACCCTGGATGCCAAGAATGACCCGTGGCTGTTCGTTACGCCGCGAGTCATAAAGTCTTGACTGTGTGTTGTTTTCTAGGCAAATGAGAACAAGATAAAGGCTGGGCAGTAGTGCAGTCGTATCTGGCTTACGTGTTTTGATATTCGCCACAACAACTTGTCTCCGTGGGTTCGAAAAATGTTACAGTCCATTTTGTTTCCTTACTTCATGAGTCTTGGGTGGGTTTGGGTGGGGGGTTGCCTTTCTTGGCACGAAAGTAAAGGTTTAGTGGACAACGTGGGAGCAAGAAGGGATTGTACACGGTGATGATAAGGTAGAGGATGGGAAGGTTTATCACGTAACCCTGACCTGTGATGAACATTGTATATGGCGGTCGTGAAGAGAATAGCATTGCCAGCCTCACAGTAGTCATCTAATGAGATGTGCGTCATTATTTAGCTTATAAAGTCATATATGATGTATAACTCATTCATATATAAAGCTAATGTTCGTGGAGTAACTTTACAGGTGGTTGTAGCCATGTTGTTTCTTCTCCCCCCCCCCCCCCCTGACCACAATCTCTGCGGACATATCAACTCACAGTTCACTAACACAAAAAAAAAAAAATTATTTTCCTCCCAATGTTTTCGTTCTTTGCGGGTTTTTTTTTTTTAACCTCGATGCTTTGCCTCTCGTAGTTCTGTTGGTGTTGGTGCTAATATTGTTCTCGCTGACACAGATCTGTGGCTCCAGGCTGGTGTCAGAGCCAGTACCCTCACAGAAAAGGACTTCTTTCCTAACCTTGCTAGTGTCAGCACAGGTCAGTTATTTTAACATATATTTGAATAATTTTCACATTGAATGAGATTATGACAGAGGCTGCACTCGTTACTTATAATGATATGAGAGTATTCCAGGTAATGAATGGGAGGCATTTAGGGAAGTGGTGCTTTACATGTGGCAGGCGGAGAGTGAGAGACGTGGGCGTGTGAGGGAGGTTAGTAAGTGATGAGGACGAGAAGCTAAGTCATGGAAAAAAAGAGATACATATGGAGGTTGACTGCTGAGAAGTGCGGGTGACTGGGAAAACATACAGGAGGAAACAGGAAAAAGAAGGTAAACCTGAGGGAGAATAAGAAAATCGTTTGGAAGGACGAGCATTCTGTGAGGGGGAACAAGAGAGCAAAACTAGACATCAGTTAATGGGGCACGCGGGGAACTAGTGACACTCAAAGAAGAAGTGGACGTGGAGTAAGTATTTTGAAGGACCGTTGAATGTGTTAGACAGTCGGATGACAAGGTAACAGATGTGGGATGTGCCAGGTTTGGAAAAGCGAGAAAGTCGTGACGAGTTGTTTCGTGAAGAGAGAAGAGGAGGAGAATACCTTGCGTAAGAGGTGACAGAACCGGCCGGAGTAGAGAGGATCAGAACTGAAGTTTTCAAGGATGGTGATGATCGTGTGTTTGGTATGTACGGCTCAGGGCGAGGCGCCAGGGGATAGGCAGAGTGCCTGTTGAGTGCCACTGTGTACATACGCTGGATGGCAATAGAGAATGTGCTCCTTACAGTGACATTAGTTACCGCAGGAAGTTGGTTCAAGGTTCCTTAATGTCTTACGTTACTGCCACTGTCCCTCCTTGCGTCCTGAAGGGCCGGGAGACCACATCTTGTGGTTAGATAGACATTATTTTCCCTCTAAACAACCTGGAATTATAATAACAATAGATATCTCTGTAAGCCTAGGCCAACTGCCGTCTTGATAACAGCAGCAGGTAGCACTGTGGACCTGAACAAGTTGTAGTAATGTTGATAATGATGATACCAAGACCATTGTTGCCATCTAAGGCCGAACACGTTACATTGGTTTCGCCGTAGGTGGCAACCATGTATGGGGGGGAGGGGGGGGGGGGAAATTACCGGGCTTTTCTCTCGTCTTCACTTCATAAAATCTCACATTTGAATTTTCTTTCCCCCATTTCTTGAACAAAATGTTCTTAACGCGTTTTGCGTTGGACTGGTTAGTCGTGTAAGTAGAGTGGTGAGTACGACGTATTGGACGATTTAGTAGTGTAAGTAGAGGGTTACGTGCATTATACTGGACGTATTAGTAGTGTATGTAGGGACTTAAGTGTGTCACTACTGGACGTGTTAGTAGAATGTTCAACGCGACATACTGGAGGTGTAAGTAGTATAAGTAGAGTGTAATATTGGGCGTGTTTCCGATGTACGTAGAGTGTTAAGTGTGACATATTACCCTTGATAATAGTATAAGTAGAATGTTACCCTCGACGTATTTACGAAATATATTCCCTTTAGTAATGACATTAGAAAACGGACATGCAGTATGATATTAAGAAATTGGCATGAAAAAAGAAAATGGGCATTTTACTGTAGGTAACATAATTATAATACGAAAGCCTTCGTTTTGAACGTATAGGCGAATTTCTATCGATCCTCCTTTGTGATCCAGTCTTAATCGGCTTTCCCATGTGATTCTACGTCTATCGAGTTACCCATGTGATTCTGTGTCGATCGACTCATCCAGGTGATGTCATGTCTATCAACTCATTCATATGATGCCATAATTATCGACGTAATCATGTGATGCCATGTCCATCGACTGAACGAATGTGATTCACTGTTTGCATACGTCTATGGCCTCACCCATGTGATGCAGTGTTATCCATAATGAGGGAGAAATAGGATGATGATGAAGGGTAGGGAGCGAGTGAGACCATGCTACTGTGTTGATGGGGGAAACGCCAGGGGGAGGGAGTATTAGGGAGGGAGAAAAAAGGGAGAGGAGGGGCGTGGGGCGCACTCCCGCTCTCCTCCCACGTCATTAAGGAACATTTTTTTGCTGCAATTAATTAACCTGAGAGAGCATGGGAGGGTAGCCATGGTGCTGGGGCGGGCTAGTGGCAAGCTCTAATTTATCCTGCCTTGTATTTGCATAATGACTTGATTAATATTGGTGCCGTGAATCTCTCTCTCTCTCTCTCTCTCTCTCTCTCTCTCTCTCTCTCTCTCTCTCTCTCTCTCTCTCTCTCTCTACCCATTAACCCCATGGGGTTTATAGCACTGTGGGCCGTGGTAAGGGGAGGTAAGGGTGAGCGTCACTAGAATGTGTTACTGAACAAAGAACTGGGAGGAGGAGGAGGAGGAAGGAGGAGGAGGAGGAGGAAGGAGGAGGAGGAGGAAGAAGGAGGAGTCGGAGTCGGTGCGGAGGAAGGGGTGACACAGATGTGGTGGCATGACGTGATGATGAGAGATGTGTGCGTGACGTGGTTAAGGTCACACATCGTTACCACTCTCGTATGTGTTCGAGTCATGTTGATGGTGTAGATAGCGAGCAGTTCCTCGGTAGGTGAGAGGACGGAGCAACCCAGCCACCTGAGGTTGAACGAGAAACCTTGACACAAAGGATGTACACAACTGCTCCACGTGTGTGGTATAAGGTCACTCTGTGTCTGTGTGTCTGTGTGTTTGTGTGTGTGTGTCTGTGTGTGTCTGTGTCTGTGTCAGTGTGTGTGTCTGTGTCTGTGTCTGTGTGTGAGTGAGTCGAATGTACCGAACTGAGCATATAGTAAGTGCAGACGACACCAACATAATACTGATGTGTTTTGAAATCCATGTATGATGTGTCCTAGAGATGGTGGCCCCACCAGTGTAGACATCCCCTCCCCGTACAGTATGACTTGGTAATTACACACACACACACACACACACACACTGATAGCAACATGTCGTCGAAGATCTCGTTACACTTAATTAACTTTATGCATGTGTTGATTTATCATGAGCGGTTAATGGATCAGGTACGTGGCTAATGACCGTTATCATCTGCCGTGGAAGATAGTTAGATTTACGTATGTTATTCTTGATACGAGAGAGAGAGAGAGAGAGAGAGAGAGAGAGAGAGAGAGAGAGAGAGAGAGAGAGAGAGAGAGAGAGAGAGAGGATGGTAATGAAGACACAACCAAGACAATATAATGTTTTTGTACCGTATTTTTCCACGTGGAGGGGTACGTTTCGCTTCCCCCGGCCTCCAGCACCGCCATATTTTGCATTTGTTGGGGATTTACTTGTAGATTTATGGCTCGGGTGTAGTTGCGCCGGGCAGAGGAGAGAGAGA
>NC_092255.1:25373280-25375780 GCF_036320965.1 Panulirus ornatus | reverse complement strand
TTTGTATGTTAAGTTAGCGGATGTGTATTTAGTATATGGAAGTTAGGTATAAGTGGACAGAAGTATAGAAGTTACTGGTGAATAGTTTCCCGCTGGATAGTGATTTAAGAAAGTATTATAATATGATAAGCCATGGTACGTGTCCCAGATGGACTGTTATAACGCTATTTAAGACAGCATCACACGCGAGACATATAATGAATCATAGAACACAGTTGTCTGGGTAATTGTCTTAATTACACGGTGGTTTATCTTAATCACATGGTAATTTATGTTTGTTTTGGTCTCTTCGCGTGTATTTGTATATTGAGATAGTGAACATACATGAATACCTCTCCTCCTGGGTACGGCAGTCATACTCCACACCTGCCTTCTTCCTTCGTGCCAGACTTGATCACTACACGTGGCTCAGTAACTTGCTAAATCGTGTATAAATCCAGTGATTATAGATTATTATACATGAATCCAGGGATTATAGATTATGTATACACCCAGGGATTATTGATTATGTATAAATCCAGGGATTATACATCATACATGAATCCAGGGATTTATGAGAGACTTGTTTGACTACATTCTCCTCAGCGTGATGTTGACTGCCTCTCTTTTGTTTCCTTGTTTATGTTGGTATGTTTGTGCGATGATGGCCTCGTGTGTACCTGGAGGCCTCACTCCCACGAACACGAAGGTCTTAGCAATCCGACTCTGTGGTGTTCGTGTGTCACTGTGAACCTCCAGGTGTGACGTCGACCTGAAAGGTTCATCTTCGCCCATTCCTCAGTAGTGACCAGGTCTGGTGTCCTGTGTGCTTAGGACAAGTCAGCCTCGTCTTGGGAACGTCAGGGGAATAGTGACAGTGTTTAAGTTTGGTTTATAAACCCACTGTTGTAGAGAAGTTTTAAGCTGGCACCTCTCGCCATTTTTACGTACAGTGGAGGATTATATCGTCGTAACTTAGAACTCATAGGAGGCGTTTGGTTGTCATTTATGGTTATTGTTGACATCCAGGACTGTTTATCCTTCAGGAGTGAGTAGAGTTTTAGCCAAGACCAAGAAAATATTTAGATATTGTTGCTGGCGAAGGCCGGGAAATAAGGTATGTATATATACCTCTGTAATATGTATGTATTTAGGTATGTATACCTGGCTGCCATACAGTGTAGGAAGGTTGGTTCTGGTGATCATGAGTTGTGGATCATACGTCATGCCCAGGTATGTGTACCCACGCCGTCAGGTGCTGGTGTGTGGGTGATGGTCTTATCATGAAGCCAGCAGCGGCATGAGTCCGCCCACATTACTAACTCTGCCTTTGTTCCGTGTGTGAGTCACTGTGTTGCCTCCAGCTCTACATGTTGGATTGTCACGCCCTTGCAATCTCCCAAGGCTGACAATGGCTTGTTTTTTTATTAGGCCTATGTCACCTTGTGAGGATTTGAGCTTCGAGAGGTCAGAGGTCAAGGTCAGGGCGAGGACTTGCGTGTCGTCTTCACTTGAGTTAGGTTTTCGTGCTTACGTGTCTATGTTTGCTGTATCGTCAGCGTATTCATGTCTCTCCTGTTCTCATGTATTTGATGGTTCATTTTCGTTATATACAAAAACTTCTTTGTCAAAACGTTATTGGATTCTTCAAGTATTCCCTGGCTGCCGTGTGTGCCTGGTGTCGCCATATATATATATATATATATATATATATATATATATATATATATATATATATATATATATATATATATATTATATACACAAATAAATATCTTTCTCCCCACCTCCACCCACCACCCACCGCCTCCCTCCCCTGGATTTTTACAATAACGTGGACCTCCCCCTCCCTTCCCTCCCCCGGCACAACGCGTCTCCGGCATGTAGGATGGGCGATGGTGTCGCTTATCATTATATACAGAGTGCGCGATATTGGTTGCCCACTTGAAATATGCGCACCGGTGTCTGCTGTGGTGTAGGGGGCGGGCGGAGGGAGGCGCGAGCGTGTGTGTGTGTGTGTGTGTGTGTGTGTGCAATACATATGTAGGTGATTCTTCATCACACAGCAGCTGCTCACGTCCTGCCCGCCCTCACTTCGAACAGGATGTTTGGTGGTTTAGTAACGATGGAAAAACGCAAGAATCGTTCAGCGATTTTTTTCTTGTATGTGTCAAACGTGGTTTATGCCAAGTCATTTGGCTTCATTGTTTTTGTTAAAGGGTTGTCAATAGTTATGTTCATAGAGGTTTGGTTGTTCTAGTTAGATATCCACGTCGCTTCATGACGGGTTAGGCCGCGTGCCCACTACCCGTACATGGTCCTAATACGTACTTGATGTCCGCCAAATGGAGCGGACATTGGAAACTCGTGTGCAAATGTTCATTTCAGCGCCCGACTCTTAGAGTTTAATTGTCCCCCGCTAATAGCGAGGTCGCACTTATGCACAGTCCGGTCATCGCCACAAGGGTCAGGTCAAAGGCCACAGTGTCATGCCCGAGGGTCGTACCGTCGTGGCTCCTGG